>NC_048903.1:20396652-20519997 GCF_011077185.1 Oxyura jamaicensis | reverse complement strand
GTCAGTGCCTGTTTTTGTGGGAGCAGCTCTGCCACCAGCCAACGCCTTCCTGCAGAGTAACGGAGCGGGGAGCACAGCGTACTTCACGGCTTAGTCTGAAGCAGTTTTCAGCTGTGGCAAAAGCTCTGGAGGTTTCATTTAACAGAAAATTCCTCTCTAGCCCAAGTTCACACCTCACATAGTTGGTATCAAAGTGCTATGCAATGAGAAACACATTAGACTACACTTATTTATATTACACTCTAAACAGCAAGTCTAAATAATTTAGGATTCCTACAGCCTGAGGGGGGTGGGGGGAAGGACAGTTAGTTACCTTTAAAAAAAGATATCTGAAAATGTGTGCTGTTTGGCCTCTCAGAGACATCAGCTTCCCTTCAGTGGATGACACAGTAGGCATAAGAAAATATAGAAGCTTTCTGTCACCCTAATGCCCGAAGTTACTGTGGCAGAGGGCGGGGAAGGAAACAAGGGAGGAAGGGTGAGCAGTTTGGCTCCTGCCTCAACTTTCCTTAGTAAAAATACAGAGGGATTGCACAGGTAAAATCCGTGGCTGGGACGCAGATCAGTGACGGCCAGGAAGCCTTGTGTTCAGCCTGGTGCTCACGGTCCCACGGTGCCCGCACACACACAGGCTGCAGAGCATTCCTTTGTTTCGTGCAATTTACCAACATGTAGCAAATGGCATTTCATCATTTCCCTCTTTAAAAGGGGAAAGCAGCATGCCAGAAATGCCCACCCTTTTCGGAATATCCAGGTACACAGTGTTTCTGGTGCACAACATTGAGACATTTGCACATTGCCTGTAGTGTGCTCGTATACATACCATTCATCCCATATGCATGCCTCGATAAAAGATATTTCTAAATATAATAATTAAAAAAATCTTAATTTGTCTTCAGACAGACTCGTGAAAGCTAAGTAACTATATAACCTGGATTTCATGTCCCTGAACCAAACAACTACATGTGGCCTCCCATTAATGATCAGATAACTGACGGGTGATGTAAAGAAACAGAGGGAACAGGAGATAATCCACATGAATTAGGGAATTCTCCTAACAACTGAAACTCACAAAAGCACAAATAATTTTCTCATTATTTTTTTTTACCCCCTTAACATAACAATGGAAAACATACTGATCATACGAAACCTGGGAAGGGTTGCAGAATATTTTTCTACGTTCTTGTGCCAATTGTGTCTTATCCTCAAGCAACAGAGAAACAGCTTAGGAGAAACCTCTGTCTGAGGTCTAACGCCGTGGCTTCAGGAGGTTCTGATGATACATGGCGAAGCAGCTGAACTTTCCTATAACCCGCATTGGTACTTTACACTCTGAGGTGATTGTTCCTGACAAGCGAGCTCTACGTTTCTGCAGGAACCGAGGTATTAGGGTGTACGTAGGTTTAGGTCCAGCCCTCATAACCAGGCCCCGTGTTTACTCCGCTTGTGCCTGACGTGTAAGCAATACTGCTCATTCATTTCATAGCTCCACGCTCTGTCAGTGTGGAGAGAATGTGGGTCGCCTAATATTAGTATCATAATAAAATCAGCTTTTGCAATCAGTCCCGACACCTTCAGCTGACTGCTGCTTTCCATTAGAATCTTCTCTTAGATCAAGTTATACAATGAAATTCAGCTTTCTGCTGCCTCCATTTTCAACAGAATATAATGAACAACATCTTACGTTTGCATAATACCCTTAGTAGTGTGTCAGAAAGGAATAAAGTACTCTTTCTAACAAAAGCCTGGTAAGAGTAGAAGACAGAGAAATCAAGCAAAAAAAAATCTTATGAACTAGCATTGAATTTCAACATCCTGCCTGCTTATCATATAGTATAAATAATTCAGGCTTTAAAATCTTATATTCAGAAATGTTTACTGACACAGCAAAAACCCATGTGAGAGGTTACTGACGTGGCATGTAAACGCACGCCCGAAAAGACAAGAGTGCTCACCAAAAGGGTTGAGGAAGGAATTAATCTAAGTAGAACATCAGGTAAGGGAAAAAAAAGTCATGAATAAACTATCCTGTAATTAATAGCTCAGGCACTGAAGTCTCTCTTTCAAATCTGTCTGCTAGTAAACATGCTCCAAAATACCAGCTTGTGGTAGCGGCTTATTCCTCTTCTAGTACTTCCAGTCTTTGATCTACTTCATATTTTTATTTGAAAGCTCTGAAGAGAAAATTACTAAGAAAAATCTGCCAGGATGGGGAGACAAAATGTTGTTCAGGTCTTTCTACTTTATCCTACTGAAATGAGCTTCATGGTTTTAAAATCAGGAAGTAATCCAACAGCAAGTGAACAGAGCAGCCAGGGGCAGGATGGTTGGTGCTGGGGACCTGGCATTGACCCAACGGTGAGCACCAGGAGGGTGACGGAGGCCTGGGACAGCAGAAACTGCTCGCAGGGCCTGCACCCAGGGGACTTGGGGGGGCCCACAGCTGGGGGTACAAGCAGCAGCACTGACCTGCGTCCCCGCCTGCATTAACCCGCTCACTCAGTCATGGAGGACGAAAGTCCCCAAGGTAAAGTTCTGAAGACACTATTTTCTGTAAGTCTCCTTGGGTAAAAAACTAACAATGCATTTAAGTTTGCACACAAAAATGGCTGTTCTAGAGCAAAAATGTTAAAAACTGCACCTCAGAAATGGGGTGACATTATCTCACAGCTCTCCCTCAGCTAAACACCAGATTTAAACGTCCCTTAGCTACAATACTCAGCAAAGGTGACTGAGGGAGGACAAGAAGAGGCTGCTTAGGGGAAGGTGGGGGTAGAGTCCTCAGACAAATGAAGGCAGGAGTAAAATCCAGAAGACTGTACCTGAAGTGCTTGACAAAAACTGGGACAATGCAGAGCTGCAACTTTATTCAGCACCCCAGAAGAACAAGACAGGCATCCTTGGGCTTTCTTTCCTGCATGCCATTTACCATAGTAACTTAAATATTTTTAGCAACTATTACACCTTTTAAGTGAAAAAAAAAAAAAAAAGTGTTGAGTGAAAAGGTTTGTTACTTAATATAAAAACGGTTCAGAGAAAGACACAAAAGCTACATGAAATTTTAAACGCAATTATCTTAGATTAGAATATTTGGCTTGAAAGATCTGCAGGGTATTGTTTCTGATAAGACAGACCCACTTGACAAGGCCTGTCACCACTCCAGGTCTCTCTGTTGTCAACTAAAGATGAAAGGACATCACAAAGAATTAACTTCAGCTTTTAAACATTTTGAAAATGTCAAAGAGGTCATAGCTGATCTGTTTCCTTATACAGCATATTCACTTGATGAAATTTGTGGTAACAATGTGTTTTTACTTTTCATTCAAATTGGTCTAAAATCCCGGTAATTGATCACAGCCTAATGAGAGCTGACAAGGAACCAGTGCGATTGGCTGAGCTTTGTATCAATCACAGCTGCTGCAGGTCCACGCTGTGCATATTAGACTTTCTAATGGCACTAATTGGCGACTACAGAAAAAACCTGCTAAATCTCCTAGTGTAGTTTCCAGAACCATTTATTTGGTTTCCAGTTACACTAAAGCCAATTTAAGCCCTTTTATAACTAACACCTTCCTACATATAGGACCTATTGTTCGTGCTTTCTCACAAGCTGCCTAAATAGTCCTTAAAATATTCAGTGAGATGACTCCAAATTAAAAATTGGACCAATCTGTGAAACAGCAGAAGTAAAAGTAGAAGCAAAATATTTGTATTGACCTTTTAGGAGCATTAGCCAAGTCAGTGAAATATCTTAAAGCCATCTTATTATGCACCAAGAGACTAAAATTTTAAATCTCATTTACAATAACAGGTGACTATGTTTGCTAGAATATGATTTTATATTTCCAGAACATACTAGCATCGCTAAATATGAAAGTTATCACTTAAGACAAGTTGGAACACTGTTGTATCAGGCTAATTCTGTCGTGTCGCTCCCCCCCACCCCCCAATATGATTTGGAAAGAAAGGTCAAGTCTGCTGTCACTTCCCTCTAACTGATGCTCAGAGACCGTGTGCACTGAGCACGATACATTTAAAAGAAACCAAGCAATCGGCCATTTTCTGCATCAACTGTATTAATCATAAACCCTCCATCTTGAGCTAAAAGAAGAGATGAGGTGCACATGAAGAAAGACAAAGTTTTCTCTCTGCTCAAAGCTGGAGATTCCTTTTCCATTTTGGACATGTTCCTTACATTGTGGAAAAGGGTAATAATATCAACTATAATTTATAAGATTGACTGCCAAGGAAACAGGCATTTAGCTACAGATGGAACTGTACGACTGAAACCGGTGTTCATGATAAACAACAGGTTGATATATATAGAAAATGCAGGTGCAGTGAACACCAGTGGAAAGATGGGGATTGAGAGCACTGCTGCACGCCTTTTTTCCTGCATACTCGCTCATTTTTTCTACCCACACACACAAGAATGCATATTAAACTTGTTAAACAACAACATAGGACTTACGTGTACATATAGGTACAGACATGTATATACACAGAGAGCCAAAGAGAGCGTATGAAAGATGGAAAGTGGCACTGAGCAATCTGAAATATTTTGTATTTCAAACTGTATTAATAAGAAGAACAAGACAGAGATAAACCTTAGCACTTTCTGTTTCTAAACTTGGGAACAAACATACCTAGTTATGGTGTTTGTTTTCCAATCTCAAACAAAAATAATCCTGAACACATTAACAGGACTGTTCGGTAACTTCATTTACTCCACTAAGCATTTTTTATTTGCTTCATGGAAATAGCTTAGGAGAACCACCTATCACCCATGTTTTTCTTGGATTTTAAAAGAGGAGGTACCTGCAAAGAAACATTTTAATAAAGCTACAGGATGCATTTGCAGTTGTATGCTAAAAATGAGTATTTTCTGTACAATTACATAATTACTTAAATATATTTTCCTTAAAGCCACTCTTACCCCCCAGGTAAATTTGATCCCAATTCAATTAATCACTGGCATCAGTTGCACTTAAGCCTATAATTATACACAAACGTTATCTCAATTCTTTGCCAAACAAAGCCCTCAGAAGCACACATTTTATCACTTTGGTCACCCTGTTAACCGGTAAGTTCCTTACACAAATTATGAAGTAGTCCATCCAAGTGTATTTTCATAATCTGTTTGTGAGGTACACATTCCCCATTCTCACCCTTGTTTAATTGAAATGTAAATGCAGATCTGAGAAGTCGTGCAATTGAGTCCACAAGGAGCAAACAGTGGATTAGCAAACGGGAGAAGCATGGTATAAGATTTTCAGGGTAGTAAAATCAAATTGCACCAATACACTGACCCCCTTCAACAACAGTCTGTGCAAGGTAAGAAGAGAAACGCCTAAATGGAAGTTTTATCTTAAAGTTACTGATACGTATTTTACCGAAAGTTAACATACAAAAGCCTTACTTTAGCAATCTACATACACTGAGAGCTTAGATTTACGGGCAGTGTAACAATTCCCCCCCAACGCCACATGCATTAGAGCTAACAAAATACGAGGCAGAGTTTATCCACCTTCCTCTCTCTCTCTGGGCAGTTTTATAATAGGAAAAGGAAAACATAACCACTGATGCTTGGCTGGTCAGCACCTACTTAGAGCTTACTGGTGAACTGTGAAGTTATTCTGCACGTACACGTGGAAAGGAGATTTTATGAAAAGAAACGAACAGCCATTGCCCAAGCAGCCTCAGTCAGGAGCAAGGAGCTCCTCCCAAATGCTATCAGAAGCATTTTTAAGTGATTTGAAAATTTCTACCAGGGTCTCAGGAAAATATAAAAATATGAATAACAACAGCAACAAAAAAACTGAACTCCTAACACTCAAAGCATATTGGAAAAGAACAAGCTTCTGCAATAAGCAGCGAGGTCCCCTTTAGCTTTCTCTCTTTTTTTTTAGGCCACGATGCATTGCACCAACCTTGCAAGCATTTTGGCGTAGCAAATTCTAAAAAAAAGAAGGAAGAAAGTGCTTGAAGAATATAATTTCTTCATCAAATTATATTTAACGACAATAATATGCATTATCTATTTTCAGTCCTAGAATAAAAAGTCAGGCAAAATAATGTAAAGGCATTTCACATACTGCAGGTGCAGCCCCTATTTCCTAATTAAAAGGGTTTGAGGTTAATCAGTTTAGAATCGCACTGATTTATATAACCATTTTGTTTCAATGAGGGAATAAATTGAAATTAATTATTAGGTACATCTTTTACATGAGTTATATGTTCTATTTTGATACGTGTTCAAGATTTGGGTATAGAAATAACATGCACCCCGTTTTTCCAGTATTTGTGAGAAGTACCTGGGATGTGTAACGCATCCGGGGGAATTCCCGCGAGTCTACAGCACGCCCCGTGACAGGCAGAGCAGGCTGTCTGCAACAGCACTTGGAGCAAAGGTGTGAAAGAAAAGCTGAATTTAACAGTTAATAGAATTTTGAAAATATTAATAATGTACACAAATTGCGTTTGTTGATAATCCTGTAGCATTCAGTATCGCAACAGGATTGCTACAGCACCAAACCAACAAAGCAGGCGATTGCTACCTCAAGGAACGACAGCACGGTTCCCTTCTCCTTTGTTCTCCTCACATTCACTCTTAGCTCATGTCTCATCAAAACACAAACTGCAATTCCAGATCCTTTTTGTGGTAGCACAGGTATGTGAATGCACACGCGTACACACACACAACGGGTTAAATTTTAAGCTCCTTGAGGCAGAGACTGTGTATTTTTGGAATATTTGGCCATGCATGCAAATATTTAGGAGACAGTACAGCAGGGCTCCAGCTCCTGAGAGTAACCCTTGGTTTGGGGGCTATCACTACAAATAAAAACAGCAGCAAAACACCCGTGAGATAATCCAGCCACTTAAACATGAAGTAGCCATTCTGGTTTTAATTATGTTCTACCATCATCTTCCTTCCACAATCTTGATATTCAGAGATCTTCCCTTTTTCTTTTTTGAGCACAAGTTATCTTGAGGTAACTAAAGTCCCATTTAAAGGCTGATTTTAATCAACTGCTTTGCTAAGTTGAGAGGAATTTAATTAAAGCATTCAAATCTGCTCTACATTATCAGCCTTCATAATCGATTTTCACCTCCTCAAGTTTCCTGGACATACCAGCTCCCAGGAATCCTAACTGCTGGAAGCCTGACACAGAATTTGTTATTATCAACATGATCCTTTCTTGTTTACAACGTATAATACCCAAAGGGCTATAACAGACTCTGGCCACAAGGCAGTGAGTGATACACAAATAAATAAAGCCACAGGGCAGATTATTTGCTGCTATACACCACTATTGCTTCCCTGGCTTCAACAGAGTTGTTTGTACCAGTTTACTAGCAAAGACTCTCTCCCAGAACAATAACACGGTGATGATTGTGCTCACAGAGCTCTATCCCTGTGAATTCTCATGTATGTTTCTGGGTATTCGTTAATTAGTTCTTCTAAAACTTTCTCTGTGTTAGCAATGTGGAATCACAGAATGGCAAACCGTGCTTATGTACAATAAAACGCAGATACTTCTAGTACTGGAGATCAGTATTTTAAGGAAGAAGATACTGTACTATTCTGTACCAATGTCATTTACTGAAGCACCAAAGATTTCTGCAGAAATCTTTGACCAGCACTGATCTGGCAGACGCGTGCTTATTTTCAGGATACAACATAAGGTGGTACACTGCTGCTAGGACATCAATCATGGCAGAGATTAAAGCACGGAGAGTCCCTTCCTTGAAATGAGACCCGGCGTTCCTGCACTCAACAGGAGGAACTCAGACTGCAAAGGCTTCGGTTTCAAGAAGCAGAGCATTTCTTGTGGACTTAAACATTGCCCCAGCACAGTAAGTCCTGAAACGTTCATTTATGTGGAATTAAAACTAATTGCATTTGAAGACAAAGACTTTAAAGATTATGAAGAGAAAAAAAAAAAAAAAAAAGGCAGGCAAGTAAACATCTCTCTCAGACACGCTGTGCCTGTTGTAAAAAGCCCGGATTTCCCATACGCCTCAGAGCTGCATCTCCTTACACAACGGTAGCAGAGATTTAAAGTTCTAGAGCTGACTTTAGCTTTCAGTCTGACTGTTTTCCCCATCTGCTTTTATTTTTATATCAGACTGGGAAGGTTGTTGAATAGACACAAACAAATAAAACCAGGTAACCTCCCAGACCCAGGCGCACAAGGCGCCGGCCATTCACGCCTCTCTTCCTGGGTGCCAGCCCCCGGGCAAGGCGTTCCGCTGACAACCCAGCACCTCCTCTGAGCACTCTGTGCGTACAGCTGGGTTTGCGCTCTCAAAAAGGAGACAGTTGGCATTAAAATGACTCGTCGGAAAAGCATATTATATTTTTAAAGCGCAACATATTTTTTTCCTCTAATTCAAAACTGCGAATGTTAAACTTAAAGACTCTTCCCAGCACATGTTAGTGACAGGCAGAGCTCCCAGAGGGGTGACTGCCTTCAAAGACAGGTAAATGAGGGCCCATATAAAACAGCCAAGTATTGATGTTGTAGTAAAATTCAAGAAAAACACATTGGCAGACAAGTAAATTTGTCACTAATAATTTAATGTAATTTCCCTAAAATGGAGGTAATAGGTACTCAGGGAATACACCTCCAGGGTTTACATCAAATGTGCATGTGGAAAATTGTGAAATAATATTTTTTTTTTTGAATGTAGATGCTTTGGCTGACATGTTAGTTTATGATGAAAATCATTCTCCTGAAATGATAAAGGGAGGGAAAAAATATAAGCCTCCAAACATGTACAACTTGTATCTCCTAAAACCATCCCCAAAATGACAACTCAGCTACAGAGACTGCTGAATGCCGACATCATTTGTTTGTGTTTTAGCTTCCCCTTTAAAATGATGGACTGCAATTACCAAATAGTAATGAACCAATCATGTTGCAAACACTATTTCCTGTGTCATTCTGAGTTATAGAATCTAATATCAAGCTCATTTAAAATATTCCAAAATTGCATATTTTTCTCTGCAGTGAAGTGACAGCTCAAATTGTGTTTAGTTGCAACCATATGACCATGAGCAAATCAAGTATAAAAATTTCATTTTCTCTAAGTGCTAATGCAATATTTTTAGCTGAACTCCTACAATGGTTCACTTTGCACCACACAGGATGGTGCTGGATGCTGCTAAAGTACCATTATCAATTATAATGTGGTTTCTGTAAATTTTAAACAATGCTCATACATGACTCATGCAGGTGAGATTCAGAGAACAAAAAAGAAAAAAGCAAAAATACCCTCCACTTCTTCAAGCAGCTAGAGCTATTTTCAGCTATCAATTGAAATTTCACTGTGCAAGCTTAATACAAAAAAGGCTTGCATTTTTCTAGGGCAATAAGAAAATATGAAAAAACATGAAAAAAAGGAAAACTGCAGCTGCCATGAGTTCAGATGCTGGATGGGGAGGAAATGGACTCCAGAGAAATAAGTATAAATTGATATGAAAAAAGAACCATAGACACTACATCGTATTATATAAAATTAAGATAAACAGTCCACAAAAAAAATATATATATAACCTGCAAATACTGCAGTCTATCACATCTGTATGTGCACAAGCACTTCACTGCTGGGGGAAAACCTGATCCAATTTTACAGCAGGGCACAGTCAGACACCTCTGGCTGTGGCCACACATCTTCTTACAAACTTGCTGTTTCCTAGCACCAACGTGTGGTGCGATATTCATACTCTCCACTCCAATTCGCATGTCTTTGGTGCATAAACAGGCATACTCTGAGTTGTTACTTGGAGTATAGACTGTTGAAATAGCTGATTACTTGTGAAACCTCACTTGTATTGCTAGATCGACACAAAGAATGGTACACAAAAGACGACTGCAAAATTCCACATTGTTAATTGCCAAAACCTCATCGCCATTGGGACCTAATCCTCGAAACTGGGACACCCACGTGTCCCGCTGAATAACATGGATTCACATTCATCGAAAATCCAAGCGGTTTTGGAAGGGCACACTTCTGAGAAAAGCAGCAAGGCAGGTCTGGTGTTCGCCTCTTGGCTTGGCAACACCACGTGTTCGGGAAAGTGCAAGACCATGTCTCTGCTAACATCCACACGTAACTTTTATGCATCACTTTTCAGAACTGTATCACAAGATACTTCACAAAGGACATTAGTACAATTATCCTACTTTACCATTATCCTGAATCTCATCAGGTATAAGGCAGTGAAATGATTTGCACAAGGTAATGTGGCTGGCCAACACCAGAGGCAGAATCAGACCTCATGTCTGCTTTAGTATTTTTCCTTAGTTGGATCTTCACCATTTTTTTTCCTTGTTCTGGGTCTCAACAGTTGGGCTGCATACAGAATTCACATCTAAAGTTACATGAAAATGTTCTAATAGGAAGTTAAAATACGAAATGTATATTTAACTTCTGAAGTTAGGGTTGCTAGAAAATTAAAGAACAGCAGTTATGCCCCCCAGCTACTTAGCAATGCTTAGATCTTATTTGCCTTTTTCTGAAGCGTCGATTTATTCGACACTATTCCTGAAATTAACAGGATGTTATTTGATCCTAAACTTTGTCAAACACAGAAAAAAGCAATAGAGAAGATAAGGTAGTACAGAAGGTGTCTTAATATTTGAAGGGACATAAAAATTAGGCTGTGAATTGCTCAGACTGTTTCATTGTTGTTGTTTTCCAGTGGGATCACCATAAAATAACAACAGGGGTTCAAATTCTGGAGTAGAATCTGTGACTAAAATCTGAAAGAGCAGATTTATAGCATTACAGCATTACCAAAACAAACAAACAGAAAAAAACACGCCAACATCTGTAGCTTTTCCTCAACATTAAGAGCACAAGAAATATCACAGTTATCCCTGTTTATAGTCAGTAAAAATGCCATTAGAATAGATAGCAATGGCTATTGCTGTCATTACCGCATATATACAGACATACATTTGTTAGCCGGATTTTAGATAGCATACATACCACAAAAGAAAAATCAGTGTCATGAGAAATCAATACATATTTAAATCTTTCTATCCCATTTGCTGACGGTGAATATAACAGTGGTTGTGCTTATCTGTGCATTTGTTTGCAAGCACACAAGGTACTCGAGCACCTCTACAAACACTAAGCACCCACAAATAAGTAAACTTCCAGAAAAATATATTAAGTTTTCTCTGCTCCTTCTTTGTCTGTCTCTGTGCTGTTAAAACAACAAACAGAACACAGAAGGATGTTACCAGCACCTTCAGTCAGAGCAGGTAAGCTAAATACCCAGATTCCAAGAGTTTATTTCTCATACGAGAAAACATTTCTTTAAAATTGCATTACTGGTGTTTCTGATTTATTCCACAAATTGTAAGACTTCTACATATAAATCTGAAATTCATTCAAGATATTTTGAAATTAATAAAAATAAAGGCACCCCATTTTTAAAGCAATAAAGAAAGATGGACCTGCCACAAGCCTGACCACTAAAAAAAAAAAAAAAAAAAAAAAGAGGAAGATACTTACCAAATAAAGGTAAAAATTGGGGAAAAAAATATGAATTGTTATATACATATCATCTGTCACATCTTACTGAAGGTTGCACATAAGGCAATGAATTTAAAACAATTAAAAAAAAAAAAAAAAAAAAGCTGTAATTTTTTCCTCCTCCAGACTGGGGGAATCTGGGAAGCAGCAAGAGAGGAGAGATTTGGCAGACTTTAACAGAAAACAAGGTATGCAGCTGAAGTGTAAGTTTGCCACACATTGGGCAACAACCTCCAGCTAGTGAAAAAGTGCAATTCCAGTGTTCTGTAAGCTTTCATAAAATTTTTAGTTTCATTTTTGCAATGACAAATTAACTAGTCTTAAACCTGACCTTTACTCTTGCACCTTTCACTTCCTAAGGTTTGCTGCTATCCGGTATCCCTTTTTCAAGTTACCCTGAGCATATTTTTGGCACTGCCACCCTTCCAAGCACTCTCCTGCCATTCCCTCAGCAGCGTTAGGTCCGGGCAAGCCCTGTACCAGTCAGAGGAAATAGGTCCTTTCTTCAACAAGAAAGGGAAACATCATGATGCTGCAACTTGTAACGACCAAAAGGCAAAAATATCCCCGCAAACGGAATCATAAGCTATAATTTAAAATAATTCCACCACAAGTAATGAGCATTTTACTAATAATACTTTAGAATCTAAATTTTGTTCCTCGTTCAACAAAACATTGAGGTAATTTTGGGCTGATATGGACCTTTGCAGAATATTTCATTCCTGCTCCTGGCTGTTCTGTAGTTTTCTAAAATATATTGTGTACAAATCCTTTCCAGAAAGGAAAATTGTATAACGGCAGCATTGTGATACAAGCTGACAACAGCCAGGAAATTGAAAGTTCAGGCTGAGGCTTCATCCTCAATTTACACCACTGTTGAGAGGGGGAAAGCAGAGACACCGAGTTAAGGACAGTGGAGGGCTTGACTTTTAATTTCCTGGATTTTATCATTTTAAACAGGAGCCTTGCTATTATTTAAATCTATCTGTGAGGGAAAAGGGAGGTAAGAAAAAGAAATTAATATTATTTCTTTGAGCAACAGGAGCTGAGCGGTATAAGCAATTTGCTTCGGAAAAGGGAAAAGGGAAAACACAAACCAAGCAGAAGAGCCAAGGTGCACAAGTTGAGTAGAATTTTGCTGGATCATGTCAGACAGCATCTGCAGCCATGCAGAAGTGAAGCCATGCATGCGGTCACTCATATGCTACCATTCACAGACTTTAAACTACAGGAGACAGTCAAGGGCCTGAGTAACACAGCATCAAAAGCAGCACTGGTTTGTGAATCCAGCTGATTCCCTGGCGGCAAGTTCAACTCCAGCTTTGTGGTACATGGCGTACAGTCTCATGCCAGCTCTGACACGGGCTGTGCATCGCTGCTCGCCCAGCTGAGAAGTAGTTAGCGTTCCTCATGACCTAGGATGAAAGCTTTCATTGGGGTGGCACACCAGGCTGCAATGTGACAATCCACAACCAGATTTTGTCACCAGGTGTAAGTAGTCCCTCACCTTGCCGGTATTTTGCAAAGAGGTGTGGAAAAAAACTCGCAAAGAATGTTGCATTGTGTTCGAGTTCTCTTTCACGTACTTCTGAAGCCAATGGACAGATTCTGGAGTTGTGTGGTCACTGCTCTTCCATCACTGCGTTGGTGCTGTGCCCCTGGGGACGCAGCCCGCAGACCCAGTTCCCTGCAGACCGCTCACAGCTGCCAGGCGCTGCCAGCCGCGGCTCTTAGTCCATGGCCCAGCACTTGCAAAATTTTGTCAGCAGTGTTTAAAAATCGTTCTTGTTTGTGGTTGTGTCAGAGACTGCAACACATCTGCGTACAACAATGCACAGAAATCACACGCTGAGCTGTCCTACTAACTGCACACGCCTTTTGGATAGCTGTAACATCTCAGCTGTAACACCTAAATCATACTGACCATTACACTTGGATTTTGAGTCCGCTTCAGATTGGCCATAATCCATGGTTCTAAAACCAGCACACTGAAAATCCATTTCATTTATTTCAAACAGAAAAGGATCTTAATAGCATGAAAATGTTACAGACAGCAACTGGGCCTTCCTAACAGTAAAGTCGTGCTATAAACCAGAAGATTGTTATGCTCGCTCTCAAAAAAAAAAATCATGTCTGTAAACACCAAAGGTGGGTATTTCATTCCCAGCTAAGATACTTAGTGATTCTAAGTTGATATACAAAAACCAGCTAGTTGATGCCCAGAAATCTGTAGTGTTATTGTCTGGCACAGAGCTAAAAGCACTCGCATGAAAATTAAATTAAAAGAAAGGGTATTTCAAAAGTTGAGTTCTTAAACACTGAGTATTTCAATACCTCTGTCTCACATGAGAACGACATTCATTTTCATAGAAAAAATGTTTTGAAAATTGATTCTGAAAAAGATAAAAGATTTGTAAGAAATCTTTGGATTTGATTACTTCATTAAAAATATTAAATTACAAAAGTAGAAAAATGGGAGAAAAAAGCCGTAACAATTTTTCACAAACTTCACAGTAACTGCAGTGGATGAAATGGGACTTCAGAAGTGCCAGCACAGGGAGAACAGTTCGGGCATGCCTGATTCATTTCCCTCTTCTGCACAAAAGTGCTGACATACATCGTGAGGTGCATTTTGACATACCATTGTATGCTAGACCATTTACTCCATAGGTAATTGTACAATTTCCACTAAAAGACAATTCTCAGGTCTGTTGAAAGAATACTTTTAGTGACGGATGACACCTGAAGAATTAATTATTCCTCACCGTTTTACCAGTCCCAGATTCAGGAGTTAGTTTCTGTTCTCCTCCTAACATTACTTTGTATTTTTTGGTGCTCGTCTTTTGTTATAAAGTTGGATTTCTAGGTCTTAAAGCTTAAATTTCATCTTTCAAAGGCCAAGAACATTTCTTGTCCTAAATCATGGGAACGTGGAACAGCCTGTAGTTTCTGCATTGAATCAACTTTCAGATATGTCATTGTTCTGTGCTAGTTGAAATAATCTGGTTTGAATGCTGAAGCTACCCAAGATTCATATGAACTTGTCAGTAAGGGTCCGATTACTATTTAATCACTAATATATTAATCAATAATATACTATCAATAAGATAAAATAATTGATAATATAATCAACTCCTGAGCTTTTATCTGGACCTTTGTGGATCCTAAATTGGCATCACCAATGAAGAAGTTTTACTAATTACTGCATTTACGTATGCTATTGCTAATTTATTGGAACAAACCGGACCACCAATTAAAACCCTATGAGCATGGTGGGCCACTTAATTAATGAATTTACCTTACTCAGGCATCTTCTCACCACTCTGATATCAAGGTGAGAAATTGTCATTGGCAATGGGCTTATATAAATATTGACCATGGAAAGAACAGTATAATCTCTGGTTATGCTATCACGTTGCCATCATTACTGAAAAAAATCAGTAGCAGATGTAGGAAGAATGTATCTGTCCTTGCCTTGCACGTACAGAGAAGAGACAGGGACAGAAAGGATGAGAAATAGCAACAGGCAGATAGGAGCATCTGACGTGATGTATTCTAAGAGCACTGATTACTTTAGGACTGCAGTTAAAATCTGTTGGTGTCCACACTGCAAACCAGCACAGACCAGAGCTGGCAGTAGTTGCTTACAGCAAGTCCGTTCATCGTGCTCTGCAGGAGGTCACGAGCAGTCTCCTAACGTAAGGAGTGCTGTAGACTGTAAGCCAGTCTTTAAACTACGGACTACAGGTGGGAGATTTAAAATTTCTCTCTGGAGTTTGGGACAATAACTCATGGAAATCCGTGAGGCAATTACACCTGACTCTGGTGGTCAGGACACTTGCCTACTGGTAGGTCTAAAACAATTCAGGGCGAGGAAGCGTTAAAAGGCAAGCACGCTCCGGAAGCTCTCTGCCGGTGATGGGCTGAAGGCGGCTTTCTCATGGCTACAGAGAGACCCAGCACTGCTAGCACCTACGCCCGGCTCTTACCAACAGGATTTATTCCAGAGTTCCACACACTTTGAGGAAGCCGACATTAAACAACAGCTGTAGCAATACACTGTTATGATCCTCAGTTAGAAGCAGAGCTATAATTCCTAACTGACCAACATGACAAATCCAGAAACAGGGACGCAGGACCTTATTTCAAACCAAGAATGTGAAGTAGTCCATTAACAGAAGGCAACCTCCTCCCCCAGCAATAAGATGCTGGAATGGGAGACAACATATAATGGTGGAAGAGAATAAGCAATGTCGTGAGAATGACCAAGCAAGATTTTCTGACATTTCTTTGTCTTGGCAAGAGAAGACAAGGAAAGGTGCACTGTTCCATTGCTGCTAAATGCGTCTGCACAGTTGTTTCAACCTTCAGTCTGTGGAACCACAAGGAGTACAAGCTGTTAGGAATAAAAATAAATAAATAAAAACCAGCAAGGCTCTGGTCAGTGGTCTGAGATTTGCAATGTGGGGGTTCACACCTCAACTGTAAATTTTTAGAGGATTCACCAACTGAAAAAATTTCCAGCAATAAGCAAAATTGTTTGTCAAGCTCTTGCCATTGCACTACCATATCTCCCATGCTGCATTTTTACCAAATTCCTGGCATTTTAGTGAACTGCCCATGTAAAATTGTGCTGCATTGGCTAGAACATGCTGTCCATTCCCCAGTCTGAGATCTTAGAAGAATCCTGAATTATATGGATGGGGGGGGGGGACACGGACGGACTTCCCCTTTCAAGCAGCAAACAGTGGAATCAGTACTTCTTTCCTTTTTCTTTTTATTTTAATAATTGATCCTGTATACTTTTCAGCAACACCTTTAGAACAAGCAGCTATTTATTACTTCCTAAGGCTTATACTGAGCACTTACTTGGAAGCACAACTACCACCCCGCTGTTATTAACATTTCTAAAAATTTGCAATTTATTTTGTGGATTTCTGCCTGCATTGACCCAATGCTGGATCAGCAGAATTTGTCATCTTTACTGCCTGCTTTAAAAGACACGAGAAATTAAAGGCTCCTAGTTTCTTCAGACAGAATCAACTGTTATAATATTGTCTTGCACATAATTTTGGACAGAGAAACTCATGTAATAATTTCTGCATCAAGCCCATACTTCCACTTCAGCAATTACAATAGAAGGGAAAGACTTGAAATCAAGGCATTCAGTGACAGGGAATCCACACGATCTTTAGCTGGTCTGTTTTAACAGATGTCTACACATTCTGCTAAAAAACATACAACCTGTATTTACTGATATTATACACAAGGTTTTTTCCATTTTCCTACTGGATATTAGCCTTTTTATAGAACCAAGGATTACAATTGCTCTTTTAACTACAGCGTACGACTAGATTCTCCTGTTCACTATTAATCTCTCCTAATCACTCGGTCTTCTTCAGAGGCTTTTTTTTTTGATGCTTTCCTGATTGTAGTTCAACACCTTGCAATCACAACTTGGGCTTTGTCTTTTATTTTTCTGGTTTGATTTTTTGTTGTTGTTATTGTAGTTGTTTGGGTTGTTGGTTTTTGTTTTTTTGGTTGGTTGGTTTGTTTTAAAGGAGTAACTTCACATTATCCAATGTTAAAATGTACATTAATGATAAAAATGACCTTTAAAATTATTTGGATTTGGTATTAAAATGGACCTGCACCCATCGTTATTATTTGATATTAATTTTTGGATTATGTGCAAATTTGCACTGCAACTGTTTCATACTTTTATGCTTAATGTGTTAACCCTTACTTAATTCTAACAAGGCCATGAACATGAATTCTGTTGCATCTCTTTTCCCTAGCTGGATGTGTTTTCCCAATGATCTGCAAACTTTGGGAACAAATAATTAGTTTTAAAATTAACAATGCAGAGCTTAGTATTAAAGAAAGCATCCAAACTGGGGAGTGATCAGAACGAAAAAGATCACAAGATACAATTCTGATCCTATTGAAATTAGTTCTATTCACTCCTTTAAGGTCACATTGTCACCCCAGAATTCATTCTTTCCATTTCTTTCAATTTTATGACATCATCCCTAGAAAAGCCTAAAGGACAGTGCTTCTGACACTGCTAACTTAGTGCTCAGATGGGTCAGGACCAGCCGGCATGTGTTCCAGAGGCAAAAAGGGAAGACAGCCACTCTAAGGCTTTGCTAAAATCTGTTCAGTACCACGAATGTTAAAGTGATGCTCAATTCTTTAACTATTTCCATTTTTTCCACTCATATCAACCAAATTGCTTGTCCTGAGCAAAGAGCAATACAAGTCTCATGTGTAAAACTTCAGCTCTTGCTGCCTGCATTAGTCCATTACATTGATTTCTATGTTTTAATGAAAAAAAAAAAACCCTCCCTGTGTTCATTTTTGGATTAAAGTTTTGTTCTAACATGAAAAGAATATTCCTGTGCACCCAATAAGCACGCACCGAGGCAAAGACATAAAATGTTTCTGGCATAGTACGAATTTACAAAAATAGGGTCACAAAGAAAATTCTTTTGTTACTGTAATTTAATTGATATTACCCTTTTTTGCTCTCAAAAATAACAACGTTAATCGTCACAGTATTATCTGTGGTCACCAAGAAATTCTCAAGATACCGAAACAGGTCTGCCACAAATGAGAAATATATATATGGTTTTTAAAGGACTCTCTGTATGTATATCAAAAAGCACATCTACCTACAAGTACTCTCTATATGTATAAAAGAAGAACTGCTTTTAAAAAAAAAAAAAAAAAAGGCACTGTTTTTTCTTTCTGACAAACGGGCATGAAATAACAGGCTGACATCTGCCTCTGCAGGTCATTCCAGTCAGGCTGCTGCATGTCAGAATTCAAACTGCTCCATCCATCAATGGCAGACCAAAAATTAACGTAGCTTGGAAACTCTGCAGCAAGACAGTAACAGCCCAATTTAAAGTCTGACCTTCGGAGAACGGTGGGGTAAGATGGAAAAATTATTTCATGCCCTGTACCAAAGCCAACAACACAGTTCAGAGGGATTTTCAGTTAATTTATATAGGGAGATAGATATGAAATAACGTTTGCCAGAACACAGACATTAAACTATGTCAGATAAGAGAGCTGTTATAAAAGCTTTTAATTTATAAGGCAATATCAATTACGTTTACAGAGCTGCAATTTTACGACATTTAGAATTTTCATTTCTCTAAACAACTGATTAGTACCAAACAAGCAAATAAAAAACCAATCCATAGTGTATTCAGGTTATAATCAACACTACTTCCTTAGTGATCGGCTGGGTAAAACCTAGAGGTAATCAACCTGAAAAATTGGATTGAAAGAAGCTGGAGTTCTTGCCAGATATACAACTTCTGGTCAAAGTAAACAACCATAAGACAACTGTTCACACTTTCTCACACGATTTTATGAAAGAATTTGATCAAATAAGTAATTTAATAATCACAGAGGCATACACATGAACGATGTACACCAGCAGAAGGCTGGGGTGCCTTTAGCCTTCTAGACTCTACACCAGCAGATAACAGTGATTAATCCATTTGTTAAATCAGCTAACACACTTGTTAATTGCTCAATAAGCTAATTTAAGTAGAAGCCTAATAACATATAATTGATATCTTCCATTTGCTGTTGTAAATAGAAATACTGTACAGTTCAAAATTTCAACTAGTACAGTAAAATCAAACAAATTCACAGTAAAATTCAAATAATTCAATGAAATCGCCAGATCACATTTTGAATGTACACCCAAAACTTGAGACAGTCATTTATTTTTCCCAAGCTTTTCTCTGGAAGTGATCTAAAAAGCTGATTTATAGTTTTTTTTCCTTATAATTTTTTTTTTCTAACATTGCAAAACATTTTCCTTTTTTAAACAGCTAGTTTTCTTTGCAGTGGAATCAAGGACACCAAGTAATGCTTCCCAGCACGTATGTAGGACTGCTGATAAAACTTGTGGGTGACACAAGCATGGGGAATGGCAAAAGCTGGGAGAAAACAATGGTCTCATGGTTCAGCATGGTATGAACTACCTGTAAAACAGGATCCGTTGGGATATTACATATTTTTCAATATTTAAATACAAAATAAAGGAATAGGAATAAAGAGACAGAGGATTTCAGACCCATGAAGACAACATATTCAGGAGATCTTTGTAATGTGGAGCCCCTAACTCCCTGTGGGAACAAGGGATGGGAAAGGGATTTCATGCCTAGATACAGCATTGATGAGACCAAGATAGGAATACTGCACACAACACTGATGTCCAGCACCAAAAGCCAATTGACAAACTGAAAAACAAAGTTAAATAAGTAATACCCAACCCGGATTTAGCTTATCAAGGAGAAAAGAGAGGTATAAAGGTATCTCCATGGATAGCAAGTATCGGATAGTAGAAGCCTCTATCTTGTCAGAAAGATCCAGAACAAGGACCAACATCTGCAAGCTGAAGCAAAGCAAATGCAAACAGAAAGGTGCACAATTTAATATTTGACTGAATAGTAAGGAAATGACAGAATCTTCCTGTTTTGAAATATCCATATGAAGACAAATTGAAACAGTACAGTATATACTCTGTTTAAACACAAGTTTATAGGCTTCATACAGAATTAAGTAGGCTAATTTTAATAGCACATGTTATACAGGATATAATATGATTTAATACTCCCTTCTGGCCTTAAAATCTATAATCAATGAAATAATCCATTAGTTGCATTTTATAGAGTTCCTTACATGTTCCTGTGAAATATCTGGAGCAGCCCTCTGCCAAGGACAAGTTCGCAGAGCGCTCTTTCTTGGTTTGATGCAGTAGGGAACTGATAGACTTGCACTCTAATTACCACCGAGAGAATATATTAGGTTGCCGAGTGGAACTGTAATGATTTTATGACCAAATATGCACGCTAGCAAAAGTGTTGTAAGCTATTAAGAACCGAAAATTTCAAGTAGTTATAGGCCATCTGACCAGGATAAGGAATTATTTTCCGCATTTTATCTTCTACTGCAAATTATTGTGTTTTAAGCATAAAAAACAAACATACAAAAACCACAATAATTGTTGTAATAATTTTAACATTAATTTTAATTACTGGTGACTATTTAGAACTGAAAAACACTTATTTTAATAAATATTGTGGTTTACACTAGTAGTAACCATATATAGTTCTTTACAGTACCCTAGTATTTTATTCTCCAAATAAAACATGTAATTATTACACACCAGAGAAACTGTGCTGTTACCCCATTATTTCCATTAGACTAATGGAAGTTATTTACTTTTGTTTGTTTGTTTTCCCCAGAATTAATGCACATGGTACACAGAAATGGGGAACTGATGAATTATTTTTAACTAGTCCAAGGACTTCAGAGTTTACAATCAGTTCTCAGCTTTCTTGCCAATGAATTGTACTTAATGAATGCAATTATTTTAAGGAGAAAAAAAAGCATTTATCTATTAACATTTATCATTACATTAAGTGAAGTTATATGGGATATCCTCCGCTTGTCTTGAAGTAATCACAGCTGTAGTCAGCATCCTTTTAAAAGAAACTGGAAACTTTAACAAATCTATAACTGAGTACAACTATGGTGAAAAAATAAATTGTTTTACTTTTCTCCATTGAAAAGGGTCAAGCCTGAGAAGAATGTATAATCAAGGTAGTAGTAAGAATTCACAAGATTTACTTTATTTTATTTACAGAACTGTTTGGATGATAACAAAAAGTCAATTGGCAAATTAAGACACCAAATTTTATTTGCATTCTCCTGTGCATTTCCAAATGACAGACGACAGGCACTTTGTAATAAATTCTCAAATGCTGTGCACTCCTTTAATGGCTGTTAATACTATAGTGCTCAAGACTCCTGAGTGGTTTTGGTACTACTAAAGGAAAGCTTTCTGCTTTTGGAGAGCCCCATTTAACGTAAGTAACTGAGAGAAGTCACAATGACTTCTAGAACAAGGAAAAGTTGTAAATGTTCTATATTATCAACATTTCTTTGATTCAGGGCAAAGCGGGATTTTAACCTATCACACTGATACGGTAGGTGTAACTAAGTGCAACCTTCAGAAAAATGTTATTTGCAGATACAAAGATGTACTGATTTATTTTCAAGGAGAGCAACACAACCACAACCCACAGCCTTCCCCCGTGCAGTCTCTGCATTTCTTCTCAGACCTGCATCCTGCTGCAGGAGTGCCACAAGGTGACAGCTCACTGCTGGTCTTTCAGCTGACATACTCTATTAGTAGTTTCTTTTAATTTTCTTTAAATGCAGGAATACTTAAAACACTTCCCTGAGCATCTTGTCAACTGCAAGTGCTTCAAGTATTTCAAAGGTAAGTTTGCTTTTTAAAAAAATCCTCCAGCTATGTCGTCAGCAGACACTCATTTCCCAAATGCTGCTGCTTTGCATTCTCCCTCTTCACCCGCTTTTTCCTACTTCTTACTTGTGTTTCTTGTTCCACATTTCTTTCTCTCTCCCAGCCAAACGCTGGTACTGTACCCCAGGTCTCGTGGTGGCAAAATGAAGCACCTCACGTTCCTTCCTTCTCCTATCCATGGCAATTCTATTGTGGTCTTTTTGAAAATTTAGGCTAATCAACAGAAATTACTACCATACATCGGAAGCTAGGTAGTATTTAAAGAATTAAGGTTCAGAAGCTTCTGCCTTTAGGAGCACTAACTACATTTGAACAACAGATAATGATGCAGAACATGGCATAAGCAGTCCACAGCTAGGAGGCCTCTGACCAGCTAAAACATTTCTTGTTATTTTCCCCCTTTAAGTAATTCCTTTTCTGTGTGCTACAACTACAACAAAGGACATGTTTTGTACTGTCCCAAAGTTTATATGCTTATGAGCTATGGCTGGGAGACACCCGAAATGAAGACAACTCAGCTGAAATTGAAAGACAATCTCACCCTTCTCCATAAGCACCCCGTCTACCTTCTGCTATCAAGTGCGATTTGCAAGCTTCTCTTACAGACATTTAAAAACATTTCATTTATTTCTAAAATAGCATTTCCTAATGCAACTAACAAATTAACGTATTATAAATATGAGTGCAAATATTTAGAAGTGAACCTAACGTGTAAAACACAAAAGGCAGATGCCTAAAAACAACTTCAATTTAAAAGAAAAACATACGAACGACACAGCATGGCTGCATAGGCTGTCTCGGCACCATCACACACACTGACAGCAGAGAACACTTCTGGATACTGCATTAAAGGATTCATGTTTGGAAACATGTTGTTTGCTCTGAATTATTTCAACTCTCATCCTTTAAATTATTAATGTCATATCAAGGTTCTGTTTTAAGGAGCAAGTCCACTCTGTAGGAACAAAGGCAAAATTAGCCACAGGAGAGAGCAGGGACCGATAAGAAAATTATTAAATAAAACTGTATATACAGTAACCTAAATTTATATTCATCTTCCCTAGAACTTATGACTACACGTGCACTAACAGTAGTAGTACTGTCACTAGGAACGCATTTCCCAAATTTTACTTATACATATACACACATGTGTATCTACATAAAATGCGCTCGAATACACTCATGTATACATGGTCTATATGGAAGGGGAGGGGTCTTTTTTAAAGTTGAAGTTTAGTAATTGGTTGGCAGGGGAAAATGAAGAGGAAGGAAAAGAGCCAATTTTTTCACTAAATAAAAGAGATTTCCAACACTGCATTATGGTGAAAAACAGCGACAGCATGGAAGTACTGCACAGATGGAAGGACAGAAAATGTGTGAAGATATAAAAGAACAGGAGAAAGGATAGTTATCTCTGCAGTTACCCCATTTCTGGGATACTACCGGGATACTAATTAAGATCACAAGTGTCTCGTGTTGGATCAGCAGCAGCAGTTTTGTGTCAGAAGTGAAGGGGAGGAACAGAACAATCAGCTCTTGTTTAGAGGAAAACTATCAGGGAGGTAGCAGACTGTGTGAAGTCGCACAATTTGCATTCACGGGTAGAAACAAAAAATCCATTTCTCATGCAGAAACTTACGCACACCCGTAACCGCGTCCCTTTTTTCTCTCTTCCCACCTGTCCCAGTCACAAAAGTATTTAACTCTAAATGAGAGAGGGAGCAGCCTCCTCTGCTGAACGGACAAATTCCTCTAACACAGACACAATAACCCACACAATTTCACTGTAAGTGCTCAGAACATGATTGGATTACTACTTGGAAAATATGAGAAGAACGGGAGAATAAGATCAGGTTAGGACAACTGAGACCATTCCAGACTAGCACTACAAGAGGAAGCACAGTTTTTCTCAGGACCTGCTGATGCTGAACTAAAACCAGCTTCCCAGCTGAACTAAAACCAGCTTCCCAATGTTTGGCTGTTGCAGAACCCGCTCCACTCTACCAAATCCTTCCCTTGTACTGGGGATGACATTAAAAAACGGTTGCAGTTCCAACCAAGCACATGTACACAGAGACAACCAAAGAAAAATGGAAAGTTACATAAATTTATCATGTACAGGCACATCTTTTCAGCTGCTACATTTACCTATGTGAAATGGCCACATTTGTGCGTGTTTGCATGTCTGTTGTGAACGTGCATGCATTTCTACTGCCCCCGAGCAGCCATGCATGATGCACTTGTGATTTGCAAACCGCATTTATGCAGGTTGAAATATTTCAGTATTTGATGCTTGTTCTTGACAGAGAGCAGTACTTCCATTGAAAGCTCATTTAATAAAAATAATGCAATGCAAATGAACCTGAATCAGAAAAATTAGATTGATGGAAGTAGCTCGGTCGCTGTAATTACACAAGGTGTATTATTTCCTAAATTCTCTTTGCATTAAATATATACCATACATTTATCAAACATAATTAGCAGTTTAGGTGACAAGGATTTGATTTTTCTCCTGCAATAAAAATCCCTCTACACTGGTATGTACATCTAAAATGTATTATGAACATTTTCTTACTATCTCTGTTTATTTCTCTAAAAAAAAATAAATCGCATAGGATCAAAGAATCAGAGGGGGAACACCATTTGGGACTTCCAAAGCAGAAGATGAGGAAGATGGCTAGGTCAGCCTTCTGTGGATTTCATAAGCATAAAATAAAATTAAATCAGTCAAAGCTTTTAAGGTTGTTAGTCAAATAAATCATATTTGAAAGCACAATAATTGATGATACCCCATTACATCTTTATTTCCTTTATAATCAGCATTTCATTTTTTAAAATACAGAAATAAATTGATGAAAAACAGCAATAGAAACAAGTTAAAAAATAAGCTGTTACAAAGTCAAAAGTGGTCTATAGGCATTCTAGCGAAAGGAATGGGTTTTTGGGAA
Organism: Oxyura jamaicensis; assembly: GCF_011077185.1. Taxonomy (NCBI): domain Eukaryota; kingdom Metazoa; phylum Chordata; class Aves; order Anseriformes; family Anatidae; genus Oxyura; species Oxyura jamaicensis. The sequence goes on along the minus strand of NC_048903.1, from coordinate 20,495,139 downwards.
GACAGACTAAGCATATTCAACAAAAATGTTGTTTTTATGTAACTCTACCTTTTCTTTGCCTTTTGATAATTTACCTCTGACTAAACCTAATTTAAAGAATAGCCTGGAGAATCTATTTTAAACCACAAAAAAAAAGTAAGGTGATGCTACACTGAGCTGTAGCATAAAACTAATATTAACGCACTATTCTCAAACCTGAACTGATACTCTTCAATCTGACTTTCTGATTGACAGCCTGTCTTACATTTGAATCTCCTGTCTTCAATTTCCATTTCAACTTAATATTATTGCAACATGTTTTCTAAGTGAACCCTGTGTTGTATAATAGACATAGTTCCTTTTTTTTTTTTTTTTTTTTAACCCACGATAACAGCCAGTACTGTGGGTCATATCTTCCAAACTGTTCCAAAGATGAGTTAAATATTTGAGACTTCTTAGACAAGCTGTGCTGGTTTTTAAATCTAGCCAAGATCAAAGTTGTGATGACCAAAAATGCCCTGCTCATTGCACAATGTGCAAAAGCAGCCCCTTAGATTGTAGGCACATGGAGAAAGAATCAAAATACCCGAAATGGGATGCACTCCTATGTATTTCCATAAAGAACATTTACAGTAACATTAAACTACTAAACAGCTACACTTTTCAGGACTAATTATCTAACTGTAGCTTATCTCACGCCTTCTGTGGAAGACCTGTGGCAAGCGGTTCTCTGTTGGCACAGCCAATAAAGCCCGTGTTGCACAGCTGACATCGACCTTCCCACTGTAATACTGTCAATTCCTTTCTGCTTCTTTCCCCACCAGCTGTATTCAGCAGAATCAAGTGTCAAATCACCGCCACAAAAACAACCGTTCTGCCTTCAAACAAAAACGACCCATCTCGGTATCAGCACTTCGATTGCATTTAATCTCTTGTATGCCATGGGGCGCTTCCAGCTTGCTGCTTTATACATTCAAACCTTGATATTCCCAGATACCAACCACCAGGGCACGGGGCGGTTCTGTTTATGCTGTATTTTCAGCAAGGTTTCATGAAGTGCTCTTTTTCACAAGGCTCTTTTCACAATTGCGAGACACGGAATAGGTGAACAACGACACGGCCTGGCTCCTGCGGAGCGGGGCTGGCCACAGCTCTCCCTTCAGGAAGGAGTAAGGTGTCCCCAGCCTCGTAGCAGCGAGCCCCAGCTAGCTAATATTTACAGGCTGCCACGCAATTTACGAAACAGAGGCATATTAAAACCTACTAAGCATGTTTAAGAAATTTCATTAACAATTATGAAACACTTTATTTCTTTCTCACTGAAATTAAATGCAATGACATCAGCTACTCGGAGCCCCTCAGAGCCAAATGAAAACATTTACAGCACAACTCAGATAAAGAAGTTTTTTCCCCCTTCTCTCTGAATGTTTGGGCGGGGGGGAGTGGACACATGGGTTCTGTTTGGTTTTGGGGTTGTGCTTTTTGTGTGCTCTGTTTTATAGTTTCACAGATAACAACTATATAAAAATAATGGCAGAAAGCACTTTCAGTTTTTCTCTTAAAATCCCCTAGGATTATACGGGGACCTCAAGTCAAAAACCTTCACTTTAGAACAATAAATAAATAAACCTGCTAAAGCCTTCCCAAGGCTGGCCAACTGTAGCATAAGTAATGCAAGAGGCTGAGAGATGCCAGATAAATTTGATTACTATAAAAGATGGGAATATGTTTCTTTCCTCAGAGAATTCACAAAAAGGGGTCAAAAACAAAGCAGCACTGAAAGCGAACAACTTCATTTCAGCACCAACTCAAGGCGACAATACAATACAATTCTGTGGGAACATTTTATCACATTGGTGCAGAGAGCTCCTAATCCTCTATTTCTGAAAAAGGAAAATAGGAAAGAGTCCAAGCAAAATGGGACTCTTCTTTCCTTTTGGGAAAAGTTGTCCTGGTTAGTATATCAATTTAGTAAAGAGTTCAAGAGCTGTTTTCTTCTTACACCTTCTACCAGTCTAATAGAATCTCAAGCATGTTTCATTAGAAAAAAACAATCTTTAACTTCATGTTATTCTTCCTATTTGGCAGATTACAAAATCATTTGTATCGAACACATTCGGAGAGCATCATTAGGAGAAATGACCCACCATACTTCCTTGTTAAGGAAAAAAAAAGTGTTGTCTCGCTGCTAATTGTTACAGCCCTGGGAAATGATCAGATGCAGAGATGCTCTGAGCACGATTCTCCAGCTAGAAGATAGTCCTGATTTCACACTGCTACATTTTTCCTCCATAAATAGATGAGCTGCTATCACAATGGCACTAGGATTTTGCCGACCTCTCTGGAATTACTTTTCCTTCATACATCCTAGGGTTGCCTAACCCATCGTGTTGGTGACTCCCAGTCATGCTGTCAGCTAACACACCCTCATTCCTAGCCAATGGTATACTTCCAGCCAACAGCAGAAGTTACTAGAATCTATTAGACTTCACCTAATTTTCATTACTTCTTCAGAGTCAACCAGTTCTTCCCGTTTAATAGCCCAAATTTTCACTCTTATCAGCATCTCACAGCATTGGGTCTTTCTTTCAGTAAATCTACAAGTGATTTTTGCAGAAGGCTTACAAATAAGAAGTATAAGCAAGTTGATCTTTGAGGGAAAAGTAACTTCCATCCAGTTTGATCAATTCCTTTTCAGCACACAAAAACTCTACTCACATCACAGTTCTTGTACCAACTTCATTTGAATCCGAACAGAAATTAAGCAGCAGACGACATCTATCTTTCCATTTCAGTTAAACGTAAGGATTTCGGTTTTGCCGTAGGCAGTTCTGAAGCATCTTCTGAGAAGCTCAGCTAAGTGACAGTAATATGAAGCAATATATCTGCTATTACTGAGAAAAAAGTTTTCCTTTAGAGACAGTACTTTTTTTGTGCTAGAAATAAAATCACAATTCCTGGTGCTATTGGGTCCTCAGAGGTGAACATACACAACCAAATTTGGTCAAAACCTGGTCAGGATTGAATATTAGATGCTCTGCCATAACTAAGCAGAGCCATTTGTGTCAAATAATTTCAGAAAGAAAAAAAAAAAAATAGCCTAATTATCTATTTTATCCATGCTATTGCTGCTTACTTTACCACAGTCTCCCGTGTAATTGCCATGCAACTCTTACTTCTCTTTTGCAGTACGTACATTTAACGGTGGACTCTAGAAACTAAGAGAAATCATAGAATTGTGGAATCACTAAGGTTGGAAAAAACCTCTGTGATCACCTAGTCCAACCATCCACCTGCCACCAATATTGCCCACTAAATCACGTTCCAAAGTACCACGCTACCCTTTCTTTATGCACCTCCAGGGACAGTGACTCCCCCACTTCCCCGGGCAGTCTGTCCCAATGCCTAACCACTCTTTCCAAGAAAGATCTTTTCATAATATGCAACCTGAAATAAGGGCAGTACTGGCTATCACAAAAATAAACAAATTATATGCTGACTTTAAAAGTCATCTATATGCTGCCTCCTTTTAACCTCTTTTTCTTTCTAGCCAGGTTGCTTGCATGAACACAGTAGAACAGCAAAGCTGTTAGGTACTACATATTTTCAGAGAACAGAAGCACAATGTAGAAATAGGAATTAAGATAAATAACAAAGCAAGATTTGTCAAAGTGCATCAATTTCTTCAGATGCTATTTTCTCCTTTCTAAGAAACCTAAATTACTTTGCTTTCATTGTTAATTGTTTTCAGTATTAACAGCAAAAATCCTGACCACTAGCAATTTACAAACACAACAAAATTACACGGTAAGAGGGCTAGAGACATACATATGCAAATACTCAGAGCAGAAAGGGTACTGTAACCTGCTTCCTTTGCTTAAGAGATCACTTTTGGAATGTCTATAAGGCTAAGGCACAGGAGTCTTCTAGAGTTAATAATCTTTGTACTTCAGTGGCATAATTAGTTGATTTTTTTTACACCAAGGGGTTATTGAAAAAACAGATGAAACCTGCAGAAGGATGCTCCTGCACAGAACAGTGACTGATGGGCAGCTCTTTGACTGACTAGATGAACAAAGGGCTCCTGTGGATTTTAATAACACTGATCCACTTATGAATCATAAATGATACAGAAACCCTTTTGCATCTTTGAGATTTTCAGAGATTTCAGGGAGGGAGAGTGTTCCCATCCAGCAAAACAATATTCATCATTAGGGTGTTTTGTTTTTTTTGTGTGTGTGTGTGTGCGCGTGTGTTTTGTTTTGTCTTTAATACAACTGCATTTGGTGTTTGACATGGATGTACTCTCAGAGCCAAATTTTTAGATTTTTTGCCATAGCTAAGCTGTGTGAAAGTGGGAAGCATAGCAGGTTTTTAATACCCTTTCACAACTATCTGAAATATTTCATAGGAAAAATGAAAACAGACTCAACAGTTGGGCAACATCCAGATGACCAGTAAGACCACTAATGAAGAGACTGTGAAACTGATTGATGTTAGACTGTCATTTCTCATGGTTTTAAAGAATTTTAATGGATTCTTTTTAATTTAGATAAAAATAGTTCATATAGTTTCTGCTTTAGTCACAAGCCTATGATGAACTGTAAATAGATGTAGCTAGAAGGTAAGGTTAACATATTTTTTAAAAAGCAGAAGCTAATGTTTTCAGAAAAAAAAGCCTAAGCAGCATTTGATTTTTTGGCTTCAGGATGTCACGAGAAAACATTTCTCCAAGCAAAGTAACTTCCAGCTTTCTCTTTCTGAACATACCAAATACTTTTATCGGAACACCACCTTCTTATCTAGGCACAGTTCTTGCACTGAGTTCTAAAACTTTGTACACGTAACTCTGTATTTTGTATGTATGTAGTTTCCTATGCACACATTCCTTAGACAAACTTTCAAAATTACATTTTCAGAATAACACAGACTCAAATGCTAGGAAACATAGTAAAACTCAAATGCTTGGAAATACAAATACAAAACCTACTAAGACAATGTTATTTTGGATCCTTGTATGTAAGTTTTAATTTAAATCTCATTTTCCTACAGGAGATGTATGTCAATAAATACAGGAGAAAAGACAGGGCAACTTAGAAGGAAAACAGAAAAAGAAGGTTCTGTCTGTGACACTGCCCAAGAGATCTTACTCTGCGTCTATTGTGCAAATGCATGGCACACCCCGCAAAACTGGGACTCCTGACTAACAGCACCAGTATCACCTCCACTCTAGTTCCTAAATCCCATATCCCCCTCAAACACAACTTCTCTGGACTTTTGATCTCACATCCTGTCACGTAGCTTTTAGAATTTCAATTTTATGAAAGTTGACGTCATTTCCACCTCCATCATATCAATATGTAATACTGTAAAGTAACGTTCTTCAGGCTCAGACAGAACCATACAAAAACCTAGTGAACTTCCTTAGGATATTTATTGATGCAGCATCATTTCTAATAAATTTTTGTATCTGTTAAAGACATATTTCTTTCAAATGCAAGCATGAGAGGTTTTTTTTAAATTAAAAGTTGGCATGTCTGAGATAGCATTAGAACAAATAACCTCTCACAGCAGTGTCTGCATAGAGGCTGTACTCATTCTGTGCATGACAGGAATTTTTCATTTCATACATCATTTACAACTCGCTGCAGTGATTCCACAAATCTGTCTATGCTGGTAGCGTAAAGTTTTTCCCTCCCAAGAAATTCAATTGGGGATAAATATTATTGGTTATTTTGGCCAGCATTCATTTCACCAAAATTCAACTGCGCAACTAGGTCACCACAGCACTGAGAGCAGAGAAGCAAAGCTTACTTAGTACTAGGTAATGAAGACAAAATCTTATATTCTCATACATAATATAGCATATTTGAATACATCAAAATAAAATTATACTGTCTACATCATAAGCAAACTTACTGCAGAAGCAATAATACAATAGCAAGAAGTCAGCTAATGCATACACTGGTTTTAACATTTTTAAATATAGGTTTACATTTATAGCCCATGTTTTCAGAAATCACTATTTCAGGACAGTGAGAGACCTGGAACAAAGCTGCTCCTTGCAAAAACATATTTAGGTCGAACACACCTACTTTTTCTTTGGTCTTTACCACAGGCAGATCACTTACTGTTGCAACTGTCCCAGAAAAACTATGAGGATTATCATTACTGCTAAGTTATCATTGTTGGCATAGTCTTTAAAAATGCTTGAACATTGCACTGTGTTCTGAAACCATGTTAATTCACTGAACTAGGCACTAACGTCTTAAACACACACAGCGGCCACAACTCACACTCCTTCAGACTGGGTTTGACTGAAAGCTGAAAAAATTGACAGCTTTTACATAAAATTCATTTAAATATAACTAAATACTTGGACTTACAACTCAGCTTGGAAACAAAAAAGAAAGGTTTTCTTACCGTAAAATGAAGGACTTCTGGGCTGGAGGAGTGTGTAACACAGGACAGAAGAATCACCACTTCCTGGGCATTAATTCCACCTCTTGTTCACGATAAATCCAGAAAGTATCTAGCACAAAAAAAAAAAAAAAAAAAAAAAAAAACCACAGATTTAGCGGGGCTTGGGTGTCTTGTCTACTTCACAGACAAATTCTCACATGGTTTTCCTTTCTAGTCTAAAAGCAAAGGTGTATATGAGGGATGAAGCCACAGCACTGGTTTTGTCCCACACCGGGGTGTGCTGGCACCGTGCTGGTACTGGCACTGGAACACATCCAGCGTCAGGGCGCTGGGACAGCAGCCGCGGTGCCGCCTGGCCACAGCTCATGGACAGTGTACAAAGAACAGCCCGCGGCCCACACCTGCTCTTCTGTGCCCCAGAGCTCACGCAGTCACTTGTCCAGGGGCCTGACCTACTCCAGTCGGCATTTCTGCGCGTGGAAAACAACGGCAAGCGACTGAGCAAACAGACCTCTTCCTTCTGCGCCCTAATACACAGAGACAGGTATCGAAAGAAGTACCAAGTTGTAGGAATAAAGATATATTCTGGAGGAATATCTTCGAAGAAAGCACCAGTTAATATTTTCAGAAAGATAAGGCCCCAGAGCCAATCATTATCAAACATATGAAAAAGGAACTAAATATAGATTATATCAATCTATTCCTTTTGTGTGTCAAAACCATATTTTAATTTTGTTTTTAAATCTGCCAATCAGGGCATAACTGATCACCCAAAAAAAATGTTTTAACTTTCAAACATCTGTCACATGTTAAAATAACCCATGTCAAATAGACATACCAGAGGAAAACTTGAGGGGTACACAGACAAGCTTTCACAGATTCATCATATTTCTGGCCTCCAAAATGTACTCTTAAAATATTCAGATACTATTAAGAACTGAAACTTCCAGCCAGCAAATTTCTTCTTTCTGGAAAAGATTTTGGAGAGGAAAAGAAGCTTCAAGCAGTAGCAGATGCATTGTGTTTCTTTCTAGAAGAGCGGAGAAGAGATTGCAGGGTTTGCAAGGTAAGATGGACTAAAACAGGTCCTGGAGTCAGCCATGCAATTTTAAGCAGACCAAACATGTCTTGTCAACTCTGAACACTGAACTATATTACATTTTAATCTCGATTCACATCCAGAATTATTTCTAACTCTAAGAACTGACACAACAGAGTGCTGCTCCAGAGCAAAGAGCTCTCTGCTCCGGGCTGGATGCCTAGTATTTCCCTACTCCTCTGACCTTAGCTGTAAAAAACGTTGATATTCTTCACTGATGTTTCCTGAGCTGAAGGAGAGAAAAGTATAGCAAGAGAAAGAGGTCACTTATAACGAGAGGCAATTCCATCAGGCTGATACCAACACAAAAACGGAGCAGGGATCTGCACGCACCAGTCTCAAGCCATCCCTAACCTGGCACAGGCAGGGCTCCTCCACCTCGCAGGCACTGGCAGGTGTCTGCACCACTAACACGGTGCTACGGAGTCTGCACAGCCAAAGGAATCACAGCATTAGAGAGAAAAGGAGTCCAAATGCAAACAAACCAAAACCCAGCAAGATGAATGATCGGAGAAGTCTAAATAGTCTTTCACAATATAAGCAAAAATCTAATCCCCAAAAGTGGCTGAAAGAAAAGCAGACAGGAAAAAATGTGCTTTCAAAAAGTTTCAGCAACTGCTAAGATTGTATAGAGATACACCCCTTCTTTTCAGTGACTACCAAAACATGTAAGTGTTGTGTCCCTGAAAAAAATAAAATCCATTTTACATAAATTAAAGGATAATCTACAAGAATAATTTTATTACTCCTTTTTATTTTTAACATGACAGAGAATATTTAAGTTACCAAAGACATGAACCAAACGGTTCTGAGTTACAAGAACTTCTGTGAATAACAGCAACACAGGAAAGGCTATAAAACCTAAGACCATTCAATGACAGCTTGTGGAAAGCTTCCCAAATTACTTGTCCATCTGCAATGAAACAACCAGGTACATGATGAAATATTTAACTAAATATGAAATAAATGCAAATGGCTATCTAGTTACATTTATGCAGCAAGTGCGTAAGTCTGCTTGTCTACATTCTCAGCATAGCTTCTGGAAAAAAACAGCCTTAGAGACAAGCTATAGCCATTGCAGTATTGTCAGCTGAAGACTTACAGGGAACTTACACGTACTGACGAGCACTGCCTCATAAAAAAGACAGTCACAAAAAAAGGGGACAACCACCTCTATAGATCCCTCTGGCAGCGGCTCCATTCCACAGGTTCTCCCACATTAAAGACTCTACTGTCAATGCCATTTTGCATCACAAAACAAGATCAGCCAAAAACACAGCAGTATCACAGCTCACAAAGAAGTCTGCAACCCCAGCCTTCCAGGTTCCTCGCCTTGCACTTCTCCCGCCACCGCTGCTTCAGCGTAGGCATGAACATATGGACAAGATCTGGTCTTAACACATAAGAACTACAGAACCAGCGACACTCTATATAACAGCACATCTGTTACAGGATTCTGCAGCTACCTACCTAACTTCTGCTATGGCACTGTCTGCATAACCTTGAATTGCAAATGCTTACCTGAACGTAGCGAGCAAGCACGTCAATGCAGACCATGCAGCAAAGATCTATAGCTCTAAACTGTTCCACCTTCATTGTGAACTTCTCAACTCACAAATCAATAAAATATTGAGTAATAAACGAGCCAGAAATATTCTTGGGGAAAAAAAAGATTCAGAATTGTGAATCAGGGAGCCTACACATTTCTGACATAAGTTCATTAAATAAAAACCTCATTAAAGCTTTAGCCAAAATTTCTAACTCATCAAAGGCCCACGTTCTGAATACCAATGAATTTTATGAAAAAGAAGCAATTTTTACTTGTCTGCATGTCGGTAAAATATCTCTTAGGTTACAAAACCAAATCCTGATGACACTGAAAAGTCTTTCATGAACAAAGACAGACGGGTAAAACAACCACCAGATCTCTTTAATTCCATGCAAAAGTGTCAACAGCAAAATCACTGCATCTTTTCCATGGCGGAATATTAAACAGTTCATTAATATCCATTTTCCCTTCTTCTCTTTTCAGAGGCTACTAAAATTGTTTCTGTTTGATTTTACATGAGTGAAACTCCTCCCAAATGAAACAGGTACAAGTGTCTTGAAAGAACATTCAAGTGCACATCATTCAAGACCTTGGCAGTCCCTATCTCTGTGAAACAACAATAGCATCCCACTAACAATGACTTGCTTAACTATTCATTTTTGTAAATAATGGAACTGAAAATTATCTAGTGATGGATTTACACTTTTACAATGCATCTCAGGGATGAACATGAATAGGGATGCAGAAATTATGTATATTACAACGGGTGACACAGAACTTAAGATTCTAGCTAGCTCCACAGAAGAACATAAGCTGGAAACACATAGCACTACAATTTTTAGCATTTTACCTTTGTCTAATATTGCTGTGAGATATCCTATATGTATTATTTGTATTATACTAGCATTTAAAGACTCCAATTAAAATCTAAACACCATTATATTAGGCAGAAATAGTATGAAAATTACAATAGGTGTCATAGCTATTTTAATTCCAAACAACCACAATAAATCGTGTATTTCTCAGATGTGCCTTCCTTTATATTGTAGTTACCCACACAATTTAACAGATTAGTTCTTATATTCAGGGGGAGTGTTAAAAGGATTGCCCAGGTAGACTTCTCAGACTTTTTTTTATTATTATTATTTGAAAGCTGCATTAATATTTCCAGTGGAGGTGCACAGCCTACAGAGTGAAAGCCTACTGACACAAAGCTTGCTTTCCTTAATCACCTTTCCTGAGAAGAAGCCCGTGGAACTGCAAGACCCCGTGGACCTCAAAATAAAAAAACTGCTCCCCTGAGGTACAAGACTGCAATTTTACAGAAAATTCACACATCTAGATTTTCTTCCCCATTACTCCTCTTTTTAGTGATTTTTTCTTTTATTTTAGCAGAAGTACTGACTTCGTGGATATACCAGCTTACTCTCGTGTAGGCTGTCATTTTACTGTTCATATATTTGCACATTGAACAACTTAGGTCTGGGAACTAACTGTGATTAACAGAAAGTTAATCTGAAATAGAGATGCATTTTGCACATACGTCTTGCCAGTCAGATAATTCAGTAACAGTTTGTTTTGACTTGAAGAGGACACCTTAAATTAACAGATTTAGAAAAATAAGATCATTTGGAGGCAGGGAACTGACAAAAGTGGCAACTTTTCTGGTAATAGCACAAACCACTAAGTTTCCATACAAAAGAAAGTTGATAAAGACTACTTTGGGATTAAGTAACAAACGGCAAGTGTTTACACTGTGACTATTAGTCCTTTAGCTGGGTGTTTATTATAAACAGTATTTCAAACAGAAGACCTTAGGAGACAATATATAAATATTTTAAATGGTAAAATATAGGTGTTGGCTTTTTTGTACTGTGTCCAGAAAATCTGCACAAACACATCAAATTCTCCGCCTAGGGAATTTACTTTATTGTTACGTTTGCATTTAAAAGAAATGTACATGACCTATTTGGGGCCTAATATAACTAAAAGGAACCTATTTGTTGTTTATTATTTATAGAAGATTCACTTCAGATTAGGCCTTTTGCAGACGTGTGTATCTGTGTGGCATCATAAAGTGTCTCCAGATATCCCCCAGCACTAAAACAGACGAGAAAATGACAAGTTAGGATGTATCCCAGTACGCACAGTATTTTATAAAAGCAAAGATTAAAAGCTGTTTTTTCCCCTTCAGAAAGGCCACATGAAAGAGCCAGTACCATGGCTAATGCATTGACCTTCTGTGTCTGATAATGACAAGTTCAAGTTCCTAGAGTTGGATAAGATGTGGAACTAAAGTAAGTGCACTCAAGCAATGAGTTCTCCTGCTCTCTTAGAATCCCACTCACAAAACCAGCTGTCTAGAAAGAATGAATAAAACAGTTTAATTTTTTTTATATATAACCAAGGAGTTTTTCTACACCATCAGCATGTCTCATATCTACTTTCTTCAGTCTAAGGCACCGATGGTTTCCTTTCACTTTTTAATAGTAAACTTGAAATGATTTCATGTGAGTAAAAGATGCTAAATTTGTGAAAGATGAGAGATGTAAAATTGCTGCTTGTGTCTGCAATTTCTTATTTTCAGCTTTTTTTCTTGTAAATAGAGAAAGAGTAAAACATAGTAAAATCATATCATATAAGAGAGACAACAGCTCTTTACAAATAACCAGCAAATCAGAAATGCATTTTTACACAACAAGCAGACTTCCGAAAGTAAATTCCTCTGGCATATGAATTTTGTTTTTAAAGGAGGACAGCAATAGTACATCAAGCATTCCTTCCTATCATCAACTAAGAAGAAAACAGAAGCAGTTGACCTAAAGACTGTCTTCCCATCGGTCAACAGCTCTGTCCAGTTTTGCAGGTTACAGTACCTGAAACTCTTCAAGGGCACAGTAAAACCCCCTCACAGTGCTGCTGGCATGACTGAGGCACGGAACAGAAAGTTATTGTCATCAAGCTAGGCACCAACAGCAATAGCTTACATAGATATGGCAAACAGATGACTAAGGAAAGTAATTAAAGAGGCTTTTTTCCTAAGTTAGTACTACAAATAATACACGACTATGCTTTAGCACATTTTGTAGTGTCAAGTATATGTTTGAAATTACACATAGATGTCATAACTGCTACGTCTCCGTTTAAGTTATGTAAGAGGAATAATAAAAGCTAAAAGAAATGCTGGGACTCGAGTTGGTGCGAACCAACATACGCATCACCAGGTTTTAACCATCAAATCACACCCAGTGTTTACATAAATGATCCCTGCCACAGCCTACCAGCGTAGGCTATGACCACAAAGGAACAATATAATTCCAAAAGAGATTCCCTTTTAAATCTGGCTCTTAAACCAGCATTTCCATTTTCCTCACCATCCCCCTTTGAACTCATCTTAGAAACAGTAATTTATTTAGAAAGAAAAATTAATTTTCAGCATGTCCAAAGTCTTGAGGCATTCTATTCCAGTAAGTTCTTGTAGGTGGAAATTATTTTTTTTAGAGAGACATGGTGATACTAAGTACAAAAAACGCGTATTAAAAGAACACTAACATTTCTAAATGTACGTATGCGGCCCAGAAAGTCAAACATATCTTGGGCTGCATCAAAAGAAGCATGGCCAGCAGTTCTAGAGGTGATTCTCCCTCTGTGCTCTTGTGAGACCCCACCTGGAATTCCGCATTCAGATCTGCAGACCCCAGCACAACAAGGACATGGATGTATTCGATTGAGTCCAGAGGAGGGCCACAAAGATAATCAAGGGTCTGGAGCACCTCTCTCCTATGAAGGCAGGCTGAGGGAGTAGGTGTTGTTCAGCCTGGAGAAGCAAAGGCTCCGGGCAGACCTTACAGCAGCCTTCCAATACCTAAAGCGGACTACAGGAAAACTGGAGAGGGACTTTTTGTCAGGGGGTGCAGTGACAGGACAAGGGGTAATGGCTTTAAACTCAAGAAGGCTAGGTTTAGATTAGAAATAAGGAAGAAATTCTTTCTCAGGTGGTGAGGCACTGGCACAGGTTGTCCAGAGAAGCTGTGGATGCCCCATGCCTGGAAATGTTTAAGGACAGGCTGGATGGGGCTTTGGGCAACCTGATTTGGTGGGAGGGGTCCCTGCCCACGGCAGAGGGTTTGGAATCAGATGATTTTTAAGGTCCCTTCCAACCCAAACCAGTCTATGATTCTATGAAACAAGAGCTCGAACTGAAGTTAAGAAATTGCCATAATTAAACTTGCCCAGGAAGACAGATTAAGGTCAAATATGTCTATTAATTTTGGGTATCCACTCTAAACCACCTTAGACTTGATTTTTTTTTAAGCGTAGCATTTCATAACATTAATGCCGTTCCTGGAATCATTTTTACCAGCTCCCGCTGCAGCTGTGATTCCCACCACTGCTGCAAGGAGAACACCACGCGCCCAGGCCGAGCGCAGGAAGCGCCACCTGCGCAGCAGCACCGAGATGGGCGACGCGAGGGCCTCGGCCATCTCCAAACCTAGCTTTTAAAGAGGTCTTTGCCTTCTTTACTCAGAGTCCGTGCTCACAGAGCAGCACCAGGCTGTGCTCCCTGACCTGAGGAGCCGGGGGACTCAGCCCAGAGCCACAGTGATGCTGAGGTTTCGGCACCCTACCTGCGACCAGTGACGGGGCTGTGCTGCGCGGCCTGGCAGTCCCTGTGCTGCGGAGAGGCGGCAGGGCGCTACCAGGACTGCTTCGAGTCCTGTCGGGGGGGGTGCCAGAAGGCCCAAATGGCCTCACCTGGTGGTATAAAGTAAGGGAGACAAAATACAACAGTGTCACTGAAAGCCTGTGCTCGATCCCAGCTGAGGCGCTCAGGGCAGGGCACGGTGGCAGCCCAAGCTCTGCCAAAAGGCCGTGCCCAGCGTCAGCGTCCCCGGGCTGCCAGGGCCTGGCCGCGCCTGGCCACCCCGGCCAGCTCACTGTGCGGCCGGCCATGGCTGCGCTGGGGACTCTGCTGCGTGGGAAACGGCACGCTGTCGAAATAAAAGATGTATTTGCACTTTGTAACACGTTTTCATGGGGTTTTGATACATCCCTCGCTAATTCTAATTATCAAAGAGACTTTCTTTTTAAACAAAGGCTGCTGCTTCTTCATCCAAGAACGACGTTACGATGCTAAATGAGGTATACGATCAGAGTGCCTTGCCAAACAAAAGGATAAGTCAAACGCAGACACTTGTGATTTCTCTGCTGGATCAAGCGGAGGGAAAGGCGCTACAGAGAAGAAAGCCGAGATTTCAAACAGATGTTTCCATAATCAACAGTTACTGCATGCAAGGTTCAGAAAATTACAGGGAAAACAAATTCTGTAAATATTCCTTGCTTTCTTCTTTAAGGTGATTTTATTTATTTATTGTACATCAGTCTTTAGCTTTTCTTATTCATTTCAGCTTAGAGAAAGGAAAAGAAAAAGCTATCCTGGAACTTTAAAAAAATTGACAATAAATTTCAAAGAGTTCCTTTGGAGATGCTAGAGTCTATCTTTATTTAGATAAATTCTAAAGTGTTTCCTATATACTCACAAGCCAGAGAATGATTTCTGCTATTAAGAAAAGATATTTTTCCTAAGACATTAGTTATTTGTTAACATGCCTACATACTCATTATGTGAATACACACAGTCTTTTAAAAGCTTGTTTTCTCAATAAATTGGGTTTTGAGGAAAGAATCTGTACACTGTATTAAATAAATAGTTATTTGGACAATTTAAAAGTTAATGTTTAAAATACAAATAGTAACAATCTTTGTAGAAGCAGTTCCTTCCTACCTCTAGCACTGCTTTCTATTCAGCCTCCTCAGCATTTTTGTTTCTACCAAACGAATGCACCCTTTCCATCACCGTGTCTTCTGATCCACGCAGTGAGTTTCTGAATAGTCAGCAACACGAGAGAGGGAAGATGAGAATTCTGTTCATTCAGTATCCCTCAATTCTTCACACTTAAATTTACAAATGCAGTGTTTGTCAAACAACATCAAAATATTTTTCTTTCCTTCTCCTCCCTATATAAATACCCTGCTCTTAGTGCCATCACATTTCTTTGGACCCAATTTGAGTACAAAAGCCCCTGATGTATAACTTCAGTTTACAAATAAGCAGTGGTATACGAGGCTTAAACCACGTTAGTGGAACATGATTAAAGCTGAATGCTTTAATCTGGATAACATGGAAGCAAGGCAAGTATATTATTTGTCTTCTTTATTAATAGTCATTTGCCATTCCAATGGAAGAGGGTTACCTGTATTCCTTTCTCTAATTTTCTTATACAGAGATGTCAGGTTTACAAGTTACAGTGTATTTTTAAGTTCTATAAAGAATATTTTAAAGTTGCATACTCCTCCACATCTTTCTGTGATGAGACATTGTTTAGAAACGACATTGTTTAGAAACAATTTTACTAGTTTCATTTATTTCAGAGGGTGCTTACATACATTTATTTTGAATCAGGTTCTTATTTGCTTTCAATGGTACTACAAAAAAAATTAAATATCATGAGGTTCGACATGTTGCCTTAAACTGAGAGTGGTGAAATCCAGGAGATGGCCTTTAAGCCTGTGCACTAAACTTGCACATTTTCTTTCTGTGGCTGTACACAAATTCCAAGCAATTGCAGTTTTTTTGGTTTTTATTTTATAACTCAGGACACTGAATAAGCAATTTACACGAACAGTTGCTAAATTTTCACAAGCAGATCACCTTCAAAAGGCAGGTACTGAACCTACATCACTTCCATAAAGGTATCTTTTATGAAAATTCAAAATTCCTAGCCTGAAATGTGGCTCTAAAACACCTTTGAGCCACCTGTATAAACTGGTGCACCACCACAGTTTTACTGTCAGAGGGTATCAGGTCAGAGATGGCTTCTGTTGTCAGATCAGTCACTGACTACCTCAATTGCCTTTGGCAAATCATTTAACCTTTCTGTATTAATGTTTTCCTGCCTGTAGAATAGTTCTTCATCATCCTGGGAGGAGTTTAGCTTATTAATTAATAAAAATAACCATTAGAATGCCACAGGTTTAATTCCAATGTCCATCTGCTCTACAGAAACTCAAAAACACTCTGCATATTAGATAGAAACGAATCGTTTCTCTACAGGTGAGTGCTATTTCAGACCACATTCCTACCCTATGTACCTTAACGACTACACAAATGAGGAAGGAGAACAAGGTTTGCGGTTGTCTTGCACCTTATGAATAACAACAACAAAAAGCAGCAGCCTTTGTCTTGAACTGGCAGTTTGTATGCTTCGGAATACTTCCATAAGTTTTAACGAGCTAAATGATTTAAAAATATATATTGTGAAAATTCTCTTGATCTGAAACCTTACATGCCATGTTTCAGATTAAAACCAAATTTTACTGCCTAGATATAAACCCCTGGAAAACAGAGTTTATAATGGAAATACTGGCAGAACATTAGCTACACTGGAGTGTGCTAACGGGTACCTCTATAATACAGTCTATTCCAGAATAATTTTTCTTTTTATTATTTCATTAAGTTGTATCTCACTAAAGTTCCTCCTAGGATCTCTCTACAGCACCAAATTTTTCATTGAGAAAACTATAAATCATAGGCCTAAATTACAATTTAATTATAAACGCCTTCCCTTCTAATGCTGCCTGGGACCTTTTACCCTCCTACATAATTCTAAAAAATGACCCCTGTCATAATTTCCTTCACTAGAATAATATGCAGAGATCTAATCCTGAATCCTGCTGTCTTATAATTTAATATAAGAGGTAATTATTATTCAAAAGATAATGTTGCAGATATTGAAAATATTCTGAAGTTTAAGTCTAAAAAAACCCTGACTTGGTATGTAAAAGCCTCTTATTTGACTCTTGTAGAAAAGGAAATAAATAAAAAGGTTTTAAGATTTTCTGCAAAATGGTAGAAGTATCATTTGTAGCTAGAATTTGTCTGCTATAAATTCTCTAACCTTTGAACTACAGAGAAAACACTCTCACACAGAGCAAAACCAAGATGACACCGGATCATTTATTATTGATTTCTGCTTTTTGCCATAGGTTAGACAAAAAATTTTAGGTAGCTGCTATCTGAAAAATATGTTTTAGGTAGCTCCACATTCCTGAATGCAAAGAAGTACACGTAACCTAAAGTGTTTTTTTTTTATTATTATTATTTTTTAGAAAAAATAAAACACCTTATTCTCACACCTCAAATTTGACTTTAAATGTATCACATCGAAGACACTGTCATGCTTATCCAAAGCATTCCTGTAAAGAAAAAAATAATATAAAAACTATAAGGAATTAATACATTTTTCCTAAGTCAGAAAGCAAGGGCTAACACCGTTATGTCAATTCATCTTGCACAAGAGACAGTGAATTTAATCTCATACCAAGAACACAGCTATTATTGCCTGTCTCTATTCACTTACAAAGAAAGATTTGACCTTAAAACTCTTTTTTCTAAAACTAGGATTTCATCAATTAAAAACTGTTTTCTCGTTATCTGACTCCTAGGGTATGCAAGAATATCTGGCAAAGAAGTGAACTGATCATACAGATGGAGAAAAGAAGGTGAGGATGTGCAAAAGGAGAGAGAATCAGCAGAAATTCTACATCAGAATGAAATCCACAGAACTGGAATATCTTTTTGGTTACAAATTCAGGGAGCGCCCCCCCCCCCCCCCCCTTTTTTTTTTTTTGAAGTAAATGAGATACCAAATGGGCTTCCTTGCTTCTAACTATGTACAGCACCATCAGTAAGAACAAATAAAATACCATAACTGACAGATTCAACATCCCAAAGAGGTAGAGGCCAGTGAGGTTATCAGGAAATGGGGTTCACAAGGGGTAATTATAGCCCATGCTCACCCTTCTTAGGTGAGGCAGAACATTACTATACAGCTCAATAAAAATCAAACTATATAGTGCAGAGGCACCAGTTTACTACCCTTTTTGTTTTTGCTTTGGGAGCAGTTCATTTAAGACGTAATAAATTGAAGTTTTTTTCCTGTCCTTCCATAAATCTAGGGACAGTGCAAATGAGGTGTTCCTCATTATGAACAAAAGAAAAGGGGCTCCCTAGATAGTGACTTGAACTGGTAGCATTAGAGCAGTCATTAAAAGGAGCCCTGTTCTTTTTTTGTAGTAAGGAATATTACTTAATAACACTGGAAGCATGGTTCACTTCATATTGCTGAAGTGAGCTTTTGGGGTGCAGTGAAGAGGAAAAAAAGCGAGAAAGTCCATAGTACCACAAACATAATAAAAAAGAAAGATGGAATTTTGCCTGTAACAAATTAATAATAAGTAAGAAAGTGTCATTGACTGCCTCTGTCTCACTGAATTACTTCATGCAACAAGAAGATTTAAGGATCTCAGGGGCTTCATGGAAGATGTTAGACCATGCTTTCAAATGAACAAACAAAACCAGAGTAGATGGGCACAGGTGAAATTAAAAAGATTGCCAACAGATCATTTTCTAGCTTGAGGATCCAATAAAACACAAAGCTTAAACAATTTTGAAGGAGTCCCGTTATTAGCAAATCTGAATGGTTATTGTGATGGGGAACGTATAGCACCAAGATGGACAGACTGAAGCAATGCAAATAAAAATTTTACATTTCCATTTGCAAAAAATAAAATCTCTCCACCACAGCAGTGAAGGCTTCCACATTGAGAGAATCTGAATTTCATCTCTCTGGGGATTGGTCAGAAGTGAAAATTCAGTTGTAGCATACCTCTGAGTATCTCTGCTATCTTGTGTGCACAATGGGAAATATCTATCACAGAAATTTATTAGATGTGAGGCACATGTAAAATATGAAGCACACCAAGAAAGGATGCCAGCAGCAAGGAGCCATCATTCTGTCTCACACAGGTTCATCCCAGATGTTTTAGAAGACAAGAAATGTTTTAGTGGTTATCTCTGTGTTCTCATTTTACTCTCTCCTCAAATGCCATTCGTTCAGTACCTACACGGCTACACCTGCAAGTAAGAACACCGGGGATTCTTGTTGGACCCAGTATTCAGCAGGAAGATTTTTGAGGAATTTGGTTTGAATAGTATTGGATCTTCCTGACTGACCTCAGAATTCAACGAGAAAAAAAAAATGAAGAATAGATGAAGGTCAAAAAATAAGAATATGCAGAAGCAACAACTGGAGACCTCTGACAAACCAGATTATTAAAAAAATAAAAAAAAAAAAAAAAAAAAAAAAAAACTTCTGCTGTGCTAGTGCCTTTCAGAAAGGAGAATAAGGAGGGTTAATTGAACAGGCATTAAAGCTGTTGAGAGTGTTTTTGTTATAAGTCAATCACATTGTCAAAACCTTGAGGAAAGCTCTTACCCAGGTTAATCAAGTTAGAAGTGAAAAAAATTATTTTATTACATCTACATTACATATATATTACGTTTACTTTAGAAATTATATTTTCAAAAAGCTTTTTCAATAAGCAGGAAAACACATTCTGAAGAAAAAACAACTTCTTTTTGCTGTTTCTGCTTGACACAGTCAGCCGTAAGCGTGTACACCAAGTCCAGGCTGAGGTACCTCACAGTTTAGTAATGACTTCTGAATCTGTTTTATTTTGCCTTTCTCATTAGCAAGTCTGTACCACAGACAATGTTAATAAAACACTGTAGAATATCTAGACAAATTCCTTACAGAGCAAAGCTTGTTTCATGCAAATGATTCCTTATCTATGCTTTGAGCATTTTTTTTTTCTTTTTTTAACAAATCCATTTTAAATATTCATTTGTATTTGTCTTCATGTTATGATAACTTCAGTTCTCAAAGCAGAAGAATGACTGGAGGTTTGAAACCAGTAGCAGGGCAGTTGGCCAAGAAACTACTAATAGTTAACTCATTACACGTTGTGCACATGCTCTCCCTACAGAATTTCATTCCGGTTTTCTGAATGAAATGGTGATCTCCCCCACTTACCAGATTACTTTGAATTGTACTCCTAGCATGGAATGTACTCAACATCTCAGTTTTCTATTGCCCAAAATTCAGAAAATATGTTTTCTACTTTACGATTCAGCTCATTAGAGCAAATACTGCAAAGACCCAGGGTCAGGGCGAGCCCTTGCCAACCCTCATTTTATACCTCCTTCCATTTTGACACTGGTAAGTATGCCCTAAATACGATTCTCCAGCCAGTTGTACATCTACACTCATATAAACCACATTTCCTTCGCTTGCTTACAAATGAGCAAGGCATGTGAGACAGTGACAAAAACTTCCCTAAATTCAAGATATACGACACCTGCTGCTTCTTCCCTGTCCATAGCTGCTACTGGCACAGAAGCTGTTGTGTTGGGTATACAATAGATTTTCCAATAAATCTGTACATTTTATTCATTATTAATTTCCTTGTCATCTTCCAGTTGCTTGCAAATAGCCTCATTATTTCTTCCGTAATTTTTGCAGAAACTGGAATTTAGCTGACTGGTCTATAACTCGTCTGAACCCCTACTTAATCTAACGACACTACATTGTCTTCCAGTATTTCACGTTCCTTGTTCCTTCAAAAACATTTGGCTATCTGAAAACTGTCATTTGCTCTCCACTGAATGGAGGTCCTACACTTTTATTTTCCTATTCCTTCCATTGTTCTTAGTACCGTTATTTTTGCTATTTTTATGAAGCAGTAGCTGCTTCCCAATTCATGATTTAGCCTCTCTGATTTTATCACTACATGCTTCTGCTATACTTCAATACTCACCCCCCTCAGCAATCCGCAAGGTGGTTTCTTATACCTTGCATGCACCCTCTGCTCTGGGATATGTTGCACTTTATGAAAAGATTATTTATGTAACTATCCAGACTTCAGCTCTAAATAATTCCCTGTAATTCCAGTTCTAAACATCTGAGATATTCATTGTCATTGATTATTCTTAGCTTTTAATTATGCACCGATCTAAGAAACCTGCTAGCCTCTTACCTGTGATGTCCCAAGTAGTTATACCTTAGCTTTCTATGCCCCTCTTATGTATTCATTCTGCACAGCAGCATGTATTGCAACAAGAATTTAGTGTCTATGCTATTAGTACTTGTGGGACTAACAATTTTCACTTTTCTCCTGTCTGTAACTAGAGGCCACACCAAAAAAAGAAGAGAGGAAAAACAAAAAAGAAGAGAGAAAAAAAAAAGGGGGGGGGGGGGAATAAACAAAAGCTCCGATTCCCAGCTGATGGTGGTGCCCCTTTGTTTGGGGGTCCAAGAACATACACCCTTCCGAATTTGCAGAAATTGTTTTGCATGGAACCCAGCCCCAGCACATTTTCTCTCACATTTAATAGGCCACTTTAACAGCACGTTTACTTAGTCCGCATCAAATAAGGATAATTGACAGCTTTCCACCCCTAGCATCCCCACTCCAAGAAGGCAGTGTCCCCAGGAGCCACCTCGTACAACCTCAAACACTTTATTACTGGTCAATTTGGGTTTCCTGCCCACTTTAAGTAGCAGTGCTGAGGGTCTCTAACTCTCTCGTGTCTCGCTAATCAATAGAAGCAGTCACTTCCCCAGCATTTCCCTGCTACTCAGCAAGAGGGGCCATACGGCCTGCCATTGGCTGTAAATAACTCTATAGCTTCACCGTTGCATCATAAAGTAAGTTAAACTTCAGAAATAGGAGGAAGATTTTATTTTGGACTTTATTTCTTCTGAGGCTTTCCCTGTTTTCATTCTTCCCAGTGAGAGCAAAGAAGGGCAGCTGGTGCCATGCCGCCGCTGGTAACCGCAGGCGGATCCCCAGCCAAGAGGCCAGCCCGGCCCTCCAGGCGCGGGGCTCGCGGACGTCCGTGCGGGGCTCACGGCATCGTGCTCACAGCAGAGAGCAGCAGAAAGATTCTATGAAGTGTCAACCGCAGCTTTACAGTCACTGTACTACGGCTATGAGAAAGTCAGGATTAAACAATTATTGGCTTGAACTCACGCAGTAAAATTTGTTTATGAGGTAAATTTTAACAAGAAACAAACAGTTAGTGTTGTTTATAAGCAAACTCAAGCTGTTAAAACCAGGGAATGCTTTGTAAATACCAGCACAGGGGCCAGATGAGGTCCTGGGGGGAAACTCCCTGCTGTTTGCAGCTGGCTCTCACATGCATGCAGAATTTGACCAGTTCCAGCAGCCAGGTGAAATCAAAGCCAGGGGTGTGCCCGAGGAGGACACAGTGGTGAAAGGCGTCTTCATTTGTTAGTAAAGATTGTTCTTGTGGGTCCTCCCTTCTACCGCACGGAATGACCACCTAGTAACGTCCATGCGACAAAATGGCCACGATGACTAAAAAGGTAAATCTATTATCTAACAACAAATAGTATCAAAAAGGCTGCTAAACACAATGCTGGTGTACTGCAGAGCACGTGGATCTAAAGAATCCCCAAATTAAATTCAGATCAGTCTTACACTGCCATCTTGTTTAATTGGAAACACCCGTATTCTTACTCGCACTGCAACATACCCTCTCTTTTAATGAAATTAATTCATTAGGTAAAGCCCTGGGAAGGTTGGAGACTTTGTGGTCTCCCTACAGTGCAGTTTGATCGCACCATTAAGACAAATGCCAGCGCAACAACAGGGAGCAATGACTCAAAACTAATCTCCACTGGCAGGTGGCGTGAGATGGAGCATTTACCCGTTGTGGCTCTCGAGACTGAGTCATCCGGGGATGCTGCAGGTGATGGGTGGGCTCCACCGGCTGAACTGTGGAGACCAAAGATCTAACGCCTGAAAAGCCACAGTCAAAGACTGACTGATGGGTGTCAGAGAGCCCACGCTGCAAAACCAGGGCTGTGGATGTGCTGCCGGACGATTCCAAGCCTGGCACGGTACCTGCTACACGTGCAACCACCTCTTTGCAGGGCAGACGTCCTCTCACCTTTGTGATCACTGAAGTGTGCACGGCAGTGGAGGAATATCAATGAACGGTTACTTTCATTAAAATCCTACATACTTGGCGTACTGTGAGGAAGGAAATACGCCTTAGTCTATCCAGCTTTACTAATCCTTAGCAACAAAGTAATAAAAAAGGGAGGAAGTGTAACATTCTTTTGATTGCACATTAAAAAAATAAACAATAAAAAACCTTTAAAAGTGAATATATGCCTACTGCAAAGTACTGAGGTGAAAAGGGAGGTCTTATCATCCCTGTTCCCCCAGGATCTCTTAAAGCGTGTGTGTTTCTGTGGTGGTTGGCTTGTGGTTTCGTTGTTCACTAGTTTCCCAGAGCCCTATATTTTACTGAAACATAAGTACAGGCCCACCAATTCGCTGACAAGCTGATCTATTGGCTCTAGGACACTGAGGGGAATTATGCTCCTGCCGCCCTGATGCTCTCCTTTGTTTAGAAAAAGAAGAGAGAAAGAGAGAGAGAGAAAAAAATCCTCAATCGTTTAGTACAAGTCATTTTACATGCTGGGATAATGAAGTATAAAAATGCCTTCAAAGGACTGATTTCCTACTTTTAACTCACTACCAGCCGAGCTCTTTGTGAGGCCCTCTGGAACATGCATTCCCAGCCCCACTCAAACAAAAGAGCTGCGAATTCATTAAACTATTTAATTATGCCTTTTTATTTTTCTCCATTAGCAAGCCCTGCCAGTACAAAGTAAATAAAGCCACCATGGTCTTTCCCCAGCAGACACACTGACTGTTTTTATTCTTTATTCAGTTTACAATATAAAGGGCTATTTTTCCCCCTCCTCCTATTCTTGGCTAGTTTCCTAATACAAGCCCTACAAACAGAAGCATCCAACTGTACATGCAATGCATGGAACTAGAGAGCAGCAGCAGCACTCAGCATTGCAAGCACATACCCTAGACAGCTTTCAAAGTACCAGCAGCCAACGGCAGCCAAACAGCACTTTACAGCCAGGCGCGGAAAAGATATTAGCTTTTTTTTTTTTATACTCTAGTAAATTTGCTTTTTACATCTATTTCTTTTCAGAAGGGCTTGTTATTGAGCTTACTGTCCACAAATTCCATTGATCTCAGGCTGTGACTCAATCCATATGCTCACGCTTTGACACCAGCACAGCAAGCAAGCGATACAAATCCTGTTCAGGCTACAAACTTATTGATTTTATAGATTTCCCCCAAAGTTGTGATAATGATATATCATTGTTAAATTTGGTAGAACAAACTGCTTTCCCAATCTGTCAATGCGAGCATGAAAACCAATTCACAGCCTTGTTTAGAAGGCTTTCCCTTCAGAAGAATAACTACTGCTAGCGGAAGCAGATCACCAATACCCAGCCGCTGGCATAGGCTTGATGGATGTTACCTTTCCAGCTGCCCTTTCCTGACCCGTAGCATGCTGGGTTCCCAGACTTGCCTCCTGGTTATGAGAACCACCCTTAGTTTTCAGCAGCATTTTCAAAATTCATTATTTAAAACTTGCAGTATATGTAAGCCATAATAATAGTCTTCAAACATATTTCCTTTAAATATTTAGATGTATTAAGTCAACAAGAAAATTATCGATTTTTAACAAATCATTTCTGTTCCATTCCTGCAGCGGCAGACATGACGAAGCTATGCTTTTCCCTTCCATGGGAGGGAGACAGAACACGGATTTAAAGAGGAGCGTCTTCCTTTGCATCATCACGGCTTCTCAACCTAATAGCAGTGGGAACAATGAAACATGCCACTTCATAACGAATGGCCTCTGCTGTGAAACACAGTTGGGCATTTTCCTCATGGCTTCTTACTGCCAACGAAGAAACTTGATCGGACTTTCGTCTCCTAACCAACAAGAGGCTTCCATTCCAGAGGTATTAGAAAAAAGAAACTCAAGCTGTTTCTCAGGTTCTGAGAACACAGCATAAGAAGTTCATCAGTCCTTATGTGCTTATCATACCACAAAAGGGCAGTCATCATGTCTGCATGGTGCAGAAGATGCACAAGAACTGTAAACAGCTGTTGTGTTTTTAACAAACCATGAAATAGCTCTAACAAAATGGTTCAGTGGAATTACAATGTATGCTTTCATTCACACATTCTCCTTAACTCCGAAGCAATTATTAGCACTCCAAAAAGAGACAGAATTCATGAACAAAAAACTTGCCAGAGAAAGTGAAACCAATCAAGAGTCAAGACTTAAAATGTTAGAAAACAAAGATTAGGCAATCAGTGTGAATAAATAATACCTCTTCTGGAACACTTTCTCTTTCCCATCATGGCTTTTCTGTCTGTTACTTTGCCTTACTCTGTCAATGCCCCCCTCCTTAGCACAGGAAAAGCAGCTCATCTCATCTGACATCATGCCATTAGTTCAACACACACCACTGTGAGAGGTTTTTTAGCCTCTTCCAAGTCTTGTTAGTGATAGCTCCCCAAACCTGCCAATACCTCTCTAAGCATTTAGCTATGTTCCCGGGAACACACCTCTGAGACGTGTTTTTGAAGAGGTGAACGTGTCCCACCAGTGCCTCTCCTTTCACTTTTGATTTAATTCAAGGTGATAGATGTTGAACTCTTCTACCTAACGTGGCTTTTTTTGAACTTTCTGAATGCCCTTACCAACTATGTCTTTCTGAAAAGTCTTTTTGAACTTCAGGGCACTTTACATTTGAGCACATGTCTGCAGAATCTCTTGCCTATCTTCCAACAACAGTAAGGAACAATTCCAGTATACTTCTCATTTGTCTGTAGCATTTTTGCTGTTTTTCTCACTGAAACAGAAATGCCAGGCTGAAAGGTGATACAAGAGCCCAATGCCAGACTTTTTATCCCCTCATTAATAAGGAGCTATGCCTCACGCTCGTCTTTCAGTGCGTAGGCAGGAAGCGGTATCACAACGTGTCTGCACAAAACCAAGTTATTTGCTGGGCGGACAAAGTGCTATCACCAACAGGCTAAGTATTCAAATATTTTTTGTTTGAATAAAGTGAAGGCCTTTACAAAGACAAGTGTTACCACTAATTTCACTTTTATGATGTGTAGCTGAGACTCAGTGAATTTGGAGGACTTGCCAAAGGTGTCATGAAGCCCATGGCAGTGTAATGCCGAGTAACGAAGATCTTCACTCCCAATGCTGTGTTCTAACTACCAGATAAACTTTTCTCTTCTCTTCTTAAGGATGTTCACAAAAGGAAACATCCTTGTTGTGAAAAGCAAACATCACAGGACCTACTAGTGGTCATCTGACCTCTTTCAGAGGAAGAACAAACGCTCACAAGAACGCCTTCCTCTATCCTCTTACTTCTCACCATTCCTTCTCTTCAAGCTCTGCATCTTCCTGGAGCGTCTATGATTTTCATATCCTCTATTGTCCCTTGTTTACAAGACAAGCAGTGGCACTTCCCCAATCAATCTGAGCAGCAGTAAAGGAATCGCCTGATCCTCTGCCCTATTTCGGATTACCTTTCATACCACGATACATAATTCATATGACCCCACAACAGGAAAAATCTGTTTGTGATACTTTGTGGATTTCCCACTCAGGGTAACATAGCATTTGTGAGGACTAATAGAACATTGTGGTTCTAGATGATTAGAGAACTGTTGCCTGTCAGAAAAAACAAATAGGCGAGTCTGAATGTATCATCTCTGACTCTCAAGTCATCCAAAGAATGACAATTCTGAAAATTATCTTAATTCCATCTTTGCCCCCCCCCAAAAAGCAACATATTTCGACAATTCACAGAATTTTAGCCTTGAATTAACATCTCTTGAAAAATAAGTCTTTTCTTTCTTGCATCCCACTCTCTCACCTTCCTCTCCACCCCCTACCAAAAAAAAAAAAAAAAAAAAGAGAAAGGAAAAAAAGCCCTTCCTGATAATTGCACTGGTCCAAATGTGCAGGGGCTTTCATACAGAATGATGGCTTCCCTTGTCTCCTGCATTTGTTCATCTCCTTTGGGAGGAGCAATTTACAGAAAGCATTATCGATTTTTGCCATAATAGGTACAGAGATGCCTCACTGTCCCTGCTCAGCCAGCTCACTCTCTGCATCACAACTGTCAGGCCGGTTTGTGAAGCCCGTCATTATTTTTTTTCAAGTAAATCCATCACAGGAGTGGGGGAAAAGTGATGAAAATAAAATTATTTTCACCTTGCCATAAAAAGGAATGACCATGTTCCCTAACAGAAATAAGTGCAAATGCTGTCAACTAAGAGAGGGGAAGGGAAATTCAAAGCACCTAAAATTGGGCTGGGGGGGAAGGAAGGAAAGGGAGGAGGGAGCACGACGAGGCATGGCAGTAGCTAATTTACTTTGAACTCATTCTGGAATTTTCCTGTTAAAGCTGCTATTCACAACTCTTCCAGTTGTTCTCCATGTTCTCATTTTTCTGGAAGTGTTGAAATCTATACTTTATACAGGTATTTTCTTTGGCTTTTAGGGTGTTGAGGAGATTGCGGGTTTTGTGATGCCATTATTAAATATTACTGGTCTGCAGGATGAAATCTGCCTTTAAACCTCCCCTCTGAATACAGACCACCCACCCACTGCAGAGATTACCAACAGCACTCCACTCCTTTGTGCGCAGAACGGTTTGGGTTTTCTCTCCCACTCCCTGTTCACCAGGGGCAGACTGAGGCCACTAAACTCATTCTGTCCCTGATCAGCATGTGAATGTTGAGGGACACTTACTTCAAATATTTCTGAAACTAAAAAAGCCTTTTAGAAATTGCATCTAAAAACAAACAATTCCCCCCTCCCCTCAATTGCATTACTGACTCTCAGACAAGTCTTTTGGTATTCATCCCTGCTCCTTGATTAGTTTTTGCTGTACCCTTCATGTTGGTCACTTATCTCACATCTTGAAGGTCACAGTCTGTAGTACCCTATTCCAGTGGCCCTGCGCTGTTTTTTATTCCTGAAGACAGCCTTGTTTTGGGCTCAGAAGGTTTAATCCAAGAATTGGCTCTGGATCTAATTCCCAGATCCTCAGTTCATTAGCCATGAAAAGTGATAGCTGCTTAAGATTTTTATGAGACATTGTTCCAAAAGCAGACCACAGAAACTGCACAATTACCCAGCACATTGTATAAAGCCCTAGCTGCCTTTGGCACTGACACAAGGAGCTTGATAGCAATCAAACAGCTTAATGAAAAGCAGCAAGTTTGCTCTTGGTAAGGAGCAAGGAATCTGTGAAGTTTGTTTCCAAGTGGTGCTTTCTGTAAGGACACTTGTCAGGATAAAATTTAAATCATCGTACCCCTACTTCAGGAGTGCTGGCACTAAAGGATACACGAGTCATCTTTTTGACCCTCTTAAAGCACTTGCAAACATCCTGCATTCAGAGCTCATCTGCCTCGTCCCGTTGGAATCTCTGGCAGATCTAGATATTAATGTTGAGCCGGATATTCGTAGCAATTAGGCCAGGCAAATTGTGAGAAAACAGCAAGACAGCTGTACAGAAATATCAGAGGATTTCTTTTAGTCAGGGTGTAGCGAAACCACAGTAACCAGTCCCACGTCCAAGTAATTACAAGGATGTGATGCAGGCCAGCAATATGTAAGAGGTTTAGAAGTAAAGTGGATACTCCACTGAGTGGTGGATTAAGACTAACTGTAGCCAGATCCAGCCCAGCTAAAGTGCTCCCAGCCATGCGCAGGCTCTGCCAATTGCCCCCAGCCCTCAGGAAGGCCACCTCTGCTTGCTCTGCCCCCAACAAACCCGAGGGAAGCAGGCTGCCGGGCTGCCTCCAGCATCAGGCTGCAGGTCTCTGGATCCTGCCATCATCCCCCTCTCAGCCCCCTGCATAGCTCCTGTGCTGTGTCGGGCACCGCAGCGCGTCCTAGGGCAGGACGACACCCACGCAGGGGAGGCAGCTCCAGACTCTGCTCAAGTTACCTGCAGATGCTCCCAGGGCATCGGGCAGTACCTCACCCCCAAAAATCTGAGTGAGAAGAGATCTGCCTGCCCTGGACAACTGCCCACTAGGAGAATTAGCACAGAGCTAGCTAATGCTCTCACCTCATGCTGCTCCACAGCAACTTGCCCATACAATGGCTTTGGACTTCCCCAGGCTTGGGAACCAGGGAACGGCCAGCGGCAAGGTCTCCATAGCATGTTGCACATTCATTATTTGTCTTTACACTGATTGCCTTCTATGTTTGTAAATAGTCCTGGTGTGATGCTCATTAGAGGACTTGATGTAAAAAGCTATATATTAAAAAGTAAATTATACATGAAATAAGCCAGATGTTTGCAGGACATGCCTATTAACATAAGGTTACATCGCTGCTTACAGTTGGAGAACACTAACTTTCTTGGGAATATTTTCAACAGAAAGAAGGTCAGACCTGGGGGCAGAGGAGGGGTAGCATCAAGTGTCACAGGGACACACGGGGGCTGTGCTGCATGTCTTCCCGGCCTCCAGGGCACCTAGACCCTGCCGCAGACTGACACTGAGCCCGCTTCAGGCAGCTCTCAAGCTTTTTACATTCCTGAAGTAGCTAAAGAAAATCAAAGACATCCCTGGTTTGTCACTAGAAAGCAAAAAATAAACTTTGTAATATAGATCAAGCATATCAAGAAATTTTAGCTTGTTTATTAAATGTAGAGAACAGCTATTACTGCTATTTATCTAATACGCTCTGCTGTGCAAACAACAGGCCCAATTTCAATAGCAGGGTAATTCTGTCAATGAATTACCATCCTAAGGGAAAAATTACTTTAAATTAGTTTAGTTTGTTCTTCTGCTCTAACAAGTACATTCTAGATTATAATTGTTTTTAAATCTCCCCTCTTCACTAGATATGCACTCAGCACTGTCAGAGCAGGTGGCTACCTCATGTCTCTCTCACTTAGCCAACGTCACACTCCACTTAATTCATACATATGTTCAGACACATGCATACACACCCGTAACAGATGTATGCACAAGAGCACAGACATGTGTGGTTGCTGTTTAATATAACAAGTACAGTAAAAACATTAGGACTGGGAAATTTGGAAAACAGCCTGCAGAAAAATAGCTTTCGTTTTACTTTTTAATTTTAAACTATATTAAATTAACCAATATCACAGAAGAAGTACGTGCTGAAACCAGACAAGTTCAAGTGTTTGACACCCCCACGCTTACCTTTTGGAACAAAAGTTTTTTCACTTGATATGTTTAATATACCACCCCGTCTTCAAGTTTGGAAAATGCTGATGATGTGAAGCATGGCTTCACTCCAAAATCCTTGCAGAAATAGCAACCTCTTATGCAAAGATTCTCTCCTTGGGTGTAAACAGAGTCAAATATGCTGAGTTTGGTGACAAAACAGCTATTTACCATTTTTTTTTTAGCAATTCAGGGTCAATACAGATAACAGTAAGCGAGCAGTTGCGTATTACTTCACATCAAAGACTGCAGAGTTTACTGAGCCCTAATGAGTTTTGACCAGTGTAAATCCACTGAAATCGGTACAGGTGCTGTGGATACCAGCCAGCGCCCAATTAACCTTTGCAAGGCTAACAACACTTGAACTGCTGAAAAAAAGTAAAAATGGAAAAGAAATCTGATTCTGAGGACATGCCGAAGTCAGAGAATCGACACAGATATAACTAGAGGTGATCTACCTGCCCCCATGTGAACTTCAGCTGGAGATGCACTCAAACTGCTTTACATCAGACAGATGCTGCTTACCATGTTCTAAAACTGCTCACAGGAAAATTGGCTCACGTTGTCTGACGCGAGCAATGCTTCTAGATGGAAATGTTGCCTAAAGCAGAACAGTTCAGGAACCTTGCACTGTGCGTCCCTTCGCTGCATGCCCAGAGATCCCAACACAGACCCTGCTCCGCTCCTGCGCAGCACCTGGGCATTTCTTCCCTTTGTTTCCTGGGGGTGACAATTGCTTTGCCTGGACAGTAATTGCTGGCATTACCTTTTTTTTTTTTTTTTTAAATGTGGGATAATTTATCACAGACAATCTGTTCTTCTGCATTTTATTAGTTTTGTGAGAAACACAAACCTAACTGTTGGTCAACCCTGCATTTTAACATATTCCTTTGTTTTCACATTTGTTGAAGCCTGACAAGTTCATGCTACAATTCTAAGCCACTTGTTAAGCATGCTGCTAGCGTTAAACAAACATAATGTAATGAGAAATGAAGAGAACTGTTCATCTTAGAAGAGTTAAATAGAACTGGAAGTGTAATTTAAATGCATATTTAAACACGCGCATGAGGCAAGTGATGTACCCTCCTCGCAGATGAAAATCTCATCAAATTTCTTTGGTTTTGGTGGCTCATGGCACAAAAGTTGGAGAAATGGTGAAAACTTTTTTTTTCTTTTTGATAAATTTAAAATAGGAAGGGAGTATATCAGAAAGTGGGTTATTTGTGGAAAAACACTCTCTGGCTTGAACACTGGGGTAGAAATGAAGTCTGCTGTGCTTTCTTTGTGTTCAGCCTCTGGCTGTCCAGCTGGTAACCAGATCATGTGGAACACAAGCCTCTGAAAGGTGGAAAAAGATCTGAAATATGAAGCACTGCTGTTTTACTGCTAATTCAATAGGAAAAAAAAGCTATAAAATATTAAAGAAAGTATTTAAAAATATATTAAACACAATTTGTACCATAATAGCTTAACCTGACATCAAAATGCAGCTTACAGCTTGTTTATCCTGAGTTTCATAGTGTGGATAACAGAGTAATGGGCAGAATGTTCCATACAGCCTCCAGCATTTGACAAAATAGGATTTGGGCTTCGTTAAAACAAATTCCAGGTGGAAAATTGGGCATGCTGATAAAAGCAGTGCAGGGAAGAGTGTTAGCTCTGATAGGGTAGGATGGGTATTGAATTCACTCTTAACATTACACGACTTAATTAAAGAGGTTGACCTGAGGACCCCAAACAGTGACAAGCCAAGATAGCCATTTCTGGTACAATGTGGTGTTACTAACATTAATTCTTTTTAATATGACTCAAACCAGAAAGTATATAGAATATCCTAATTCAGGGAAGAAGCATGGAGTGCATACTGCATCGGGGCTTACCAGGTAAAACAAAGAATGCAGAAATTCAGATAATGCATAGACATTACATATATCTAAACGTAGAGCAGCTATCTCAGCCAATCAACATTTTTTAATGAAGCAGAATATTTTTATATGACTTTCTATAGTCAAACATCATCTCTCCAGTTTCCCTTCTTAATCAGAAGGGAAAAATAAAATAAAAAAAAAAAATAATAAAAAAATAAAGGACAGTATAAGTTCTTAGGAACATCCCTAGTTCCTGAACCTGTGTGCATGGTGGCCTATGGTTCAGTGTTAGCAACTTGGTCACCAGTTATGCTTCCAACCATTTTGTTCTTGCAGCAAACAAAAAGAGAGCTTAATATAATAGTCACTGTACTGACAAACTCTTCTGATTAATTTTATGGCTTGAATTTCAGTCCAGCACCCACGCTGATGCCCGCATTCAAAGTCAGTACCCATTGTCCCATCTCGCTTTCCCACTCCCATCACCTTGTTCACACAAGCTACCAAGAAGCTGCACACAAAGGCAGCTCCCAATTAAAGAGGGAACATTCCTTAAGTAAGACTCATACAGCAGAAGCTATTTGTGAGAGGAAGAAGCCGTGGATGACGGTAGGTCATCACTGCCAGTGCCTGCCCTTAACCCGTGCAGAAGACCAAGTGCTGAACTGCCGGTGCTCAGACACCGCTGGCATTGCTGCCCCGTGTTTCTGATTCATGCTCCGACAGGATGCGTCTCCTCTGCTTGCATATCACTTACCTACAGGTTGGGCAGAGGTGAGAACAGGGCCCAGCCAGACCTGAGACTTGGACCTTGTCCGACATGGGCTGACCTACAGCCATGAAGGAGGTCTCCAGAACTGCAGATGTTCAACCTAAAACCTGCAGCTTGCCATCCTTCACCCTCTGGCTGTGCTCCAGCTGCAACAAAATCCCACAAAACCTGCCAGTGCCACGTACAGCAAAGGAACCCGTTCACTACACTCTCCATTTTGCTCATTCACCCTCTGCTTTCCAAATACAAAGAACAGCACTACAGCAAGATAAAACTGAATGCGGCCATTTCGGACAGGAGCGAAGGTGCCCAGGGAAGCGGCTGACGGATGGCTCACTCCCAAGAGAAACACGGGCAGAAGATTAACTGGGGGCCCAGGAGCACTGTGCCATGGTAACACCGTGTCGGGGTCAGCTCCCCACTGTGCTTCATCTCTGTCCAGCTCTTGTGGCTCAGAACACACTGAGTCTGAGGTGTAAATGCAAAATTAATTTTCAAAGCAAACTGCTCTGTGCCACATCACCGCTACCACTACCTTCTATACTCCTCAGTACACGTCTCCGTGAAGGAGTACATCATGCCTCAGGAAATTTTATTTCACCAAAATTAAACAAAGATATATTGAAAGCTTTGGAAATCATAGAACTTACAACATCCCCAAAAGTTCAGATGAAAACCACTATTTCCCCCCCTTTGGTAGTTTTCTTATTCACCAAGACAGGCCCCAGTCAAAATCTATAAAAAGAATTTTTGAACAAAAACATAGCAAGACTAAAAAAATCTGGCCAATCAAATCTACAATTAAAGAAAAAGTGTAATAAAAGTTTACTGCTTTTGAAGAATAAAGATGTATTTTTTAAAAGCTTTATATACAGCACTGAAATTAAGGTAAAAGTCTAAACTAAATCTCATGTCAGATGCAAGACTGAACTGAAACGAGCAACAAATGAAAGCCAGGCTCCTAACTGCACATTCCCCCTCATCGTTAAAAAGATCTTGGAAAAGGCCAACACGAGTAATGCTGTAGGTGAACGCAATGCAATTTCTTGCCGTGAGAGTATCCATCCTGCTGCATATAAAGCACCCGGAATTGCCAGCTTTGCCCTGGTGGGCCACCTTAAAACCTGTGGTTTTGGGGCAGAGTGTAAGAACGAGGCCTTTTCATACAAGCTTAATAATTTGCCCACATCTCTCTTGTGATTGCTCTGATATATAAGACAAATACTACTGAAGCTGTATTTCTCTGCTCTAAATTACTGTAGCAAATAAGAAGGGAACATAGAAATGGCTGTGCTGGGTCCAACCAAACGTCCCCTTAGTCCCATGTTCAGTATCCAGCCATCATCAACAGCAGGTGCCCAGGGAGGAGAGCAAAAATAGAGCAGGCATACAGCAATACTTCCCTCAAACACCCTCCCGGGCTGTGGCAGCTTGTGGTTCACGGACCCCCACGCAGAAGGGGCATGTTTGTCTTTCATATCTCCTTATGGATTTCTTTCCGTGCACTTGTCCAGCCTCCCCTTACACCTGTGTAAACTCACAGCATCCATCGTATCTGATGGGGGCGGAGAGGAAACTTCCTGCCTTCTTCTGCAGCATGACTGAGAAGGTTGTTGCTTTAAACGGACACAACGTGTCTTATTGATGACGACTAATCAATGCTATATCTCTAAGTGCCAACTAATCTTAAACCCAGGCTCACATTTTCATTTCAGTGAGAATCACTCATTTGCAGTACACTTTGTCATTCCTGTCTGTTGTGGTCTCACTTTCCAAGGGTTTGTCCTCTCGTTAGTGTTTAACTATGCAAAGAATTCCCTATGTACTTGCTGTTATTTGGAGTTTTTAAAATTGTGTTTGCTTGTTTTAAGAAAACCTATTTGAGTGCAGCTATTACAGAGAGATTCCTCAGCAGACGTACCAGGTAAGCGTGATTCATTCGCTCACATTATGTGAGATCCCAAGTTGGTCACTCCTTCGTCACATTTGAAAAATAAGTGCTCTTCAGCACCACATTTGTTTGGTTAAAGGATCCAGAGCCATTACTGTGTTCACCTTGTCTTACAATAAGCAGAACCAAAGACATAATTGTGCAAAGAACCCAGCTAAAACCAGTTAAAGCAATACTTCAATCTACGTATGTGGACATTTACTGGCAAAGGACGAAACTTTTTCAGAACTACAGAAAGCGTCCTCTAGTTCCATCTCAAATACTCACTGCCCAAGCATATGTTTGATATTGTATGTTTAATATTATGCCATATTTATATTGTGGCATCATCTGAAAGTTCTATACCAATGGAAGAAATGACAGTAATTGCCTTAAAGATCTAACAAGTTAAATGTCAAGCTGTGGAAGTGGATAAAATTAGTAAGTGGGGCCAGCAAGGTGATGGGGAGAGCATGTACTAGCCACAGCTGTATTTGAACAACCCCCAGCAGATGAGCTACATTGCTCACAGCTTGCTCTGCCATTACCAGGCTGCAGACTTCAGTAGGCTGTGTTTTTTAGATGTGAAAGAAGGGAGGGCAGTGGCTTTGGGGACTGAGTGCTTTTCTCACTCTTTAGTGACAGTTTGGGAGAAAGTGCAAAAATACTCATCAGAAAAGCAAGTAATCAGAGAGGATGAGAATGAGGGCAGGCAGCCAGGATGGAAAAGTAAGCTCAGCAGAAGTACAGCAGGATTGACACCATTCTTGTTGAATTAGAACAGTCCAGTTGAAAGCAACCTACTACGATCAAGGCCATCTCCCTGACCACTTCAGGGCTAACCAAAAGTTAAAGCATATTATTAAGGGCATTGTCCAAATGGCTCTTGAATACTGACAGGCATGGGGCATCAAAAACCTCTCTAGGAAGCCTGTTCCAGTGCTTGACCACCCTCATGGTAAATAAATGTTTCCTGATGTCTAGTCTGAACTTCCCTGATGCAGCTCTCTGCCCACACTGAGTCCTTGATCACTTTACTCTCTTTTAATGGGGAGGGGGGTTATAGTCAATTTAACAAAGATATCAGATCATCTGTTTCGTGTGTAGATTTGGATCTTCTTTTAAGGCTTACATGCCTACGTGGAAGTTTGGGGACCAAGATTCCTCAGAAGAATTTTTGCTAGTTGCTTAATTCTGCAATGCAACTCCTACTAGAAAACATTACACCTTAAGTTTAGTTGGGCTGGCAAGAGGTTCAACACCATCAATTCTATAATCAGCACTTTCGGTCTTGTTTCATCTGTCTGACTGCCCATCCAGGATTTTCCAACCTATACAGATGATAGTCTGATAACCCTTCTCTCAAACCCATGTGAAAGTGTCTGCAGATCCCAAACTCCTCCGTGGAACTAGCACAACATGCAGCATATCAGTCCACTTCATGTAAAAGTCTGAACTGTCAGCCTTAGGGCATTATAGATTCTCCTAATCTCATCTGAGACAAGTACAAAATACACATCTGACTTTTCCTTCTTTCAAATTAACCAACTGATGCAAAGAGAAAGATTCACAGTGTTGGTCGAACCTTCATAACTGCTGTTTCATCTCCTGCTAGGTTTCACTCCTGCTCCTCAAAAAGACAGGGTAAGGTTAAGAATGGGCTATTTCCTGTTGCTTGTGTATCTAACATGCAGACCCCTGATGCTGAAGGGTATAAGCTTGTATTTAATGCTACTTTGAAACTACTTTCTTTTCCAGAAACAACAAATATTTTCTGAGACCATACATGCAGAGTTACTGGCCGCATTGTGTAACAGACAACAGGTATTTTACCATTTCCACTGCTGGCTCCCCCAGCGCTCACCTTTCTCTTGGTCCTGGATGTGCTAAGCCACAGTAAAAGAGGCTTCCAAGCTCTACAGCCTCTGAGGCAGCAGGACAGCTAGCGTTGTAGTGATGTGCCCATCTCAGTCAAAGGAATCATACAAAGCCTGACCTGCTGTCTTCAGTTGCTATTCATTTATATTTAAAACTTTATTCTCATCCAGTGACGATGACAGTACATGTCTCATTGCTGTCCAGGGACAAAAGGCTGCTATTTTGTGCTACATAGACTTCACTCTCAGTATTGTTCCCAAGAACAACTTAAAAAATGCAAAAAAAAAAAAAAAAAAAAAAGTCCATAAAAATGCTCAGCTTATTGTCCTACCAGGATAATGGAGTCAGAGGACTCTTCCACTGGAGATTTCACTGTGTTAATGGGAAATGATGGGGACAGCCATGATAAAGAGCAGCGAGCATTGCTGTTACCCAGGACCACCAACCTCTGCAGTAGCAGAGCACAGAAAACCAGCAGGCAAAAGTACTCCACAGTTACAGACATTTACACAACTGCTTCAGAAAGTACCTAGGAAAAAATTGAGCAAGTTGGCCTTTCAGCCTTTGGAGTCTTTGGTACACCAAGCCAGAAAGAACTTCAAGTGCACTCAGCACAGAAAAGCCCTGCAGCAGGTCAGGGTGCCACAGGGATCCCGGTCCAACTTCACACTGCAATCCAACCCAAAGAGAGAGCCAGCTCACCAGCAGTGCCACCAGACCTTTCTTCTTAAAAAGAAAACAGAACGAGACCTGAAGCAAGATGCCCCAGATGGATCTGCAGAGAAGACGAAGAGCAGACCTCTGACCCCTGGCCAACCTACCCCTCCACCACCACAGCCAAGGCAAAATCCACCTCTCACTATAGGTGTCGCTGTGGACCTATCCAGAGTACCTGGAATATTGCACATCTGTGTGATAGGGAGCAAGGGAAGAAGAATGAATACTTGAAAATTAATGATGTCAGCCTGTCTTCATATATCAAGCTAATTTGAAAGGGCTTTAATTTTCTTAAGGGATAAAAAAAGGTTTCTTTGCTAGATTAAACTTGCAATTGTCATTCATATATTGTTTATAAGGTACTCATCTCCTCACTCTGTATTTTTTTGTTTTTGATTTTGTATACTAGTTAGCAGTGAAGACTTGTCTGCGTGTATCAGAAGGAATAAAGAGAGAAATGTCCTTAACTGTCAGTTTTAATAAGAGGAGTCAACATGCCTCTATTCAGGTTAAATATTGCCCTGTCACATTTCAATAGAGTCAACAGATTTTTTTTTAAAGAAAAGTCAAAAGCACTGTGTTTGCAAAAAATAATAATAAAAAACCCTACCCCCCACCTCCTTGTCATAGAGTGTCAAAGCCCTTCTGTATTTGGGGGGGGGCGTGGAGGCAGGACAGAATTCTTTTGTAAAATGTGAAAAATTACTACTCATAATTGGCACTGACATGAAAAAGGTTGGGTTTTTTTGTTAGAAAAACAAAGAAAATCTCTAATTTAATAATCACCTGCAAAGTGTTATTGTGATGGGAACAAAAAACACACAATCAAAGTCATCTCTTTTAAGTAACTATAGTGTTTTTAAGCAATCACTGCACTGCAGCTCATACACATAAACTGATGTGCGAAGTATAACAAGACACTCCAAATTCCTGAAGTAAAGTTTCTCAAATAACAAGTGACAAGCTACACAGAAGAAGAGCAAGAAAGGACCTGTCACATAAAAAACAGTCACCAAAATGAAGTAGAAGTAGGAGATTCTGCAGCGATTGATATCATAAGAAAATTTGCAAAAGTTGACTTCCTCTGCTGGGCAAAGTCTGATCTCCCTGACAGCCTGGTACCTCGTGGCCCTCGCATGCAAACTGACGCAGGGTCCGTCCTGCTTAGTCAACACTGATCTAGTTCTGTGGAGGAAGATGAGATATAAAGAGGACATCTCATGGAAAGGATAGCCTCCCAGTACATCGTGATTTAAAAGTTCTTAATTTACCTCCAGTTACACTGTTTAAAGCCCAAGATCATTACTTGGAACTACTTATGCCTCACTTCCTTTATTGAAGGGCAACGCCAATTAGAAGCTAGCTCCTGGTTCATGCTGCATAAATTCACAAATACAACTGAATAAAATTTAACAAGAAGAGAATACAGACCTTGGGGACTCTCGCGCGGTGCCAGAACTTGACAGGAAGAGGCAGAGAATGGAACCACGTCCCAGCAGAGTGGTGCAAAGCAGTTCCTAACCCAGCAATGTCACCTGGCTTTGCTGCCACCCCCTGCTCTGGGGATGCAGAGGCTGTGGCTTCCCGCAGCCCCTCCGCAGACCCATCCATACCTCAGCCCACAGCCTCTGCTGCCGGAGCTGTCCTGAGGAGGACAGCCCTTTGGATGAGCTACACGAGCCTCATAAATTCTTAACCTAGAGGAGAGCCTTCCTTGCATGGGGCAACAACCAGGGTGTCATTATGTCCCACGTTTAGGAAACACGGGGTCTTG
Source organism: Oxyura jamaicensis (assembly GCF_011077185.1). Lineage (NCBI taxonomy): Eukaryota > Metazoa > Chordata > Aves > Anseriformes > Anatidae > Oxyura > Oxyura jamaicensis. Next base: position 20,456,093 of record NC_048903.1, on the reverse strand, counting down.
ACAGAAATCTTAACATCTGTAAAACTGCTTACACACAAAGTTTCCAAAGCAAAGCTCACATAGGTCAGTAATGCCAAAAAAAGCCTCTCTCAATTCAGGTAAAGCAGATCTCTAAAATCCAGGTGGTTCGCAAGATTTTGTTTTACAAGCCATCTGCCAGATGCTTACATTTCATTTCACAGACAGTCTAATTTTCATGAAATGGCTCTAAGATTTATTCAGTGAAACCAAATCCCACTGCGTATAAAGCAGGGGCTAAGCAGAAAAGCAGAGCACCGCGGCTCTGTTCATCTCCCCTGTAAAGGCATGCAGCCGTCAGGACAGGGGACGTGGTCAGGATGGTTTTTCCATCCTGCTCAGAGTACGCTCCCGTTGGAACCTGCTTCATTATTTACAAATTCAATAACCAGCGCGCTCCCCTCTGACTTGCCTCCACGCAGGCTGCCTGCCAATAGAAACCCTTTCAGGAAATCCAGCTGGCTAATAAGGCTGGCACTTGGTACAAAAGGCTCTTCCTTTCAGCTGGCATTCGAACGCCTGCCCCGCGTGGTTTGAGGAACAGCGGAGCAATTGTCCTGCATTGCACTGCGTGCCGGGAGCCCAGGGTGCTCAAAAACACCGACCCTGGCAGCAAAGGTCACAGCGCGAAGGGGCAAAACAGACTTGTTATGGACTTGTGGGGGAAAAAAAGATACTGGCAAAAATAATTGCATTTTAAAATGTAAGAGGAAGCAGGCACTTTATTAGGCAAGGGCAGCGGTTCAGATAACAATAGTGCTGAACTTCCCTGAGGAAAGCACAAACCTAGCACACTTCCTCAGAACCCAGACTTCTAAAAGTCTGCTTTAAAAGCAGAACGGTAAATCAATGCAATGCATAAAGATTATCAATGAAACACTCTGACATATCATTTAACAATAGCACTGTTTTCTCATTAAAATGATTTTTTTGATCTGTCCCTAAACTTACAGAAATAAGTACTAAAAAAGAGGAACTGACATTTACTGTGAAAACAGTAATTTACCCAAAAATGGTGCATGGTTCAAACAAAAGCCATCTTCGAGTTAACAAAAATATCTAGCCATAAACATACAGATATCAGATTAATTTGGCAGTCCCAATACTTAAAAATAATACCTTATTAGAATACCAATTAAAATTATGGGGTTTGTGCTTTACAGCACATGATGTGTGAAAGACTCAAAAACCAGAATCACTTTGTCCTGAAACGGAAAGTTCTTAGCTCCCACAACTTCCTTGGTAAATACTTACCTTTTAAAGAACTTGTAGACTTTAACAACAGCAACAAATTCTTCCATTCTGGCCTGGCTGTGCCTCAGCACACGGAAACGGCCGGGAGCAAGGCCTGGCAGGACCACGTGCAGGCGCTATGAGGAGCGAGCGGCCCAGGCCTGCAGGCTGCGGCCTGTCCCCTGCAGCAGTAAGGCCGCTGGCAGAGTTCCTTGGCCCTCGACTCGCATGAGTTTGTTGTTGCAGAAGCAGGCAAAAGTAGAATTTTCTTCTCTGGCTTTGTTTCCTTTTGTAGGGCATGTGAGACCACAGCACCCCCACTGCCCAAACACCCAGTCACGGCCCAAGGCCCTTCTCTGCACCAGGTAAACACTTGTTTGGTCAGTAACACAATTCAACACAATCCCTTTTACTGACAACATGTTCTACTCACTGTCAAGCTCTTGTTCGAGTAAAAGATCCTCTCAGCTTTGCATTTTCTATAAATAAGTTTGGTAGAAGTGGAGATGGATTGATCCCTCCCAGTCACCAGCTACTGGCTCCTAGCAGTGGACTTGTGCATCTCACAACCGAGTGTTCCCAGTTGTTACTGAAACTGGGACCTGATGTCACAGAAGTTAATTTTCCTTGGCAGCTCACTTTTAAATTTAGCCTTTCATATGCTTTTCCAAAGCAGACATCGCTAGTGTGTGACTTCATATAAACAGACAACAAGTATTTCATAAATTAATCTTTGTAAGACAGGCTTCATTAATCTGTAAAAGACTCTAGTTGTACGTTAACCCAAAGGGCATAACACTGAAATCCTGTGATGTCTTCTGACGTACAAAAGTAGCTCTAAATTTGCAGTCATTATCCAAATAAGCCTCCTGATAAGTCAAATGCAATCATATACTTGGTTTGTGGAGAAAAAAAAAAAAAAAAAAACTGTCGAGATATCTCAGATTACCTTCGCATATGATATGTGATATACATTTAATTGCAAAGTGTCACATAAAGGGGGTGTTTAAGTACAGTTTCAGATATTTTTTCTCAATATACTTAGGCATTAACACATCTGACAAAGCCCGCACTGACAACTGCTGGACCTAAGAAATATTTAGCACTTTGTTCAGAAAATCTTCAAAAACTACTACTTAAGCAATTAAAAGAACATGTGATACTTACCACGCATGAAGGTTATCTCCTTTGTCCTTTCATTTTTATTATGGTTACTTTTATTATTATTATTATTTAACCTTATGTCATTTGTATCTTTCTCATGCTGATACATACGAAGAACTAAAGAACTTTCTGGAGTTTGCATGGAGATGAGTTGTTTGTGGATTTATGGGTATTTTTTCAGTACTGAGATGAAAAATAACAAAATAGCCCAGAATTTCTCTTAATGTTTATTAAGCCTTTATTTGTAAGTGTTTGAGCACATGCACAGATTGTTTACTATCAAAGGTACCTGCATAAGCAATTTCCTAATTGGCATCCGCAGCCTTAATGTTTTGGCATGCAGCTGACTACTTACATTTATAAGTGTACATAGAAAAAGAAAGTCCTATAAAAACGTGCACCTGTATATCTAAGAGAACTTCTGTCTGTTTCTACCAAAGCTTGGAGCATTTTTCTTTCAGTGCCAGCATTGTTTTCATTTAGCATAGCCATTTTTTGCCTTTTTTTTTTTTTTTTCCCCTCTTTTTCCCTCCCTGGGTATGTAATATTTTCAACTTTGGAACAGTACATTTCACTCTAGCAGGAATCCAAAATGCTTTAGCAGGAACAAAACTCTTAAGAGATTACTGCCCAGCACACCCTGGATTAAATCTCACAATTAGGAACTCAATTTGCATTCTCAAAGTGGAATTCATTGTTACGACTACAACTGCAGTTGACACAGTAGAATAAGCTATTGTTGAAGTAATTCCTGCAAAAGGTCATATACTTAAACCCTTCAATTTTTCCTGACAACCTCTCAGAAATGAACGCCTCAGTGGCTCTGTGGCCAAATAAGCCACACTGACCGCCCCACTTGCTTCCACGGGCAGTGTAGGCATTATCATCCACCTTGGAACCTCCTGGTTATAAAATATGCCTGGGGACATTTGAGAGACCTCCATGTCACACCAAGATGCTGCCACCCTTGCCAGGCAAGGATGAGCACAGAGCAGCCCTACTCTGGGGAGTGGCTGGGCTCTGCAGAGGGGCGCAGGCGGGCCACCAAGGCACTGGGATGTTCATGGTGCAGAGGGGCTGCAGTGGAGGGATGCTGTGCAGCACCAACTGCGAGCCCACATCTCTGCCAAGTTCCCAACTCCGACAGGGCATCTCCAGCGTGGGAAAAGAGAAGGTAGCTACCAAGAAACAGCAATTTTACCAGGCGATGATATTTTGACCTACTTTTTTTTTTTTTTTCCTACTTGGATTCTCTCTGCTTAAGTTTATGCATTAACTCCTGTTTGAGGAGTTTTCTGCACACATGGTGCTGTGTCCAATCTCCGTCTGGAAGGGGTGAGGCACCTGCAGCAAGGATTCCCACCATCATCTCATAGTGGATTCATAAGGCATCCTACCTCCAAAGTGACTACGTATCTCATTTCATTATACCAACCCGACTGGTGTTGTTACACAGTCTAATAAACTTTAGGAGTGTAGAGTTACTCAACTGAACATTATGTTAGTCTTAACATTATCCAGGGGTAGGATTGTCAGATTCATAAATTATTCTATCACTGAACAGTGAAAGAGAGGGGAACCTCCTAGTTATGATTTTACTATAAATATCTCTTGTGGAGAAGATGCAGGCTCAACAGAATTCAGCATTTAAATTGCTCCTAAGAATTACCTATAATTCTTCCCCCCGCCCTTTTTAATCACACTAAATGTGGTCACGGAGCAGAGTGGGAAGTGTACAGTCCATACAGCATAAGCAATAATTCCTTTCTATTCTGTTGGGCTTTGTGTCACACAGAAGGCATAATGTGTTATTGATGAGCTGATATTAAGCTATTTTTACAGTGTCAGAACACAGTAACTCCTTTTCAGAGACTTTCCTATGCAATTTCGTCCAAGTAACATTGCTGTGAGGAAACCATCTATGTAACATGCTGTTGCTGCATGTCCACCAGTAACGTACACAAGAGGCTAACTGTGCCACAGAGCATTTGGAGTCTGCCTGAATTCCCTCAAAAACAAGGAAGCGCTGTATATACCGGACACTCGGCCCAGATCCTAACCAAAACTTCTTTCTCAGAAATAAGCTTTTTTTTTAAACACTTCTGAAATGATGTATGCTGAATTTTGCATATATTTAAGTTATCATTTAAAGATATCTGGTCTGTCTTTTCCTGATAGATTAATATAAAATTCACTCTGGTGGCCAATGTATGATATATTTGTGGATACTATTGTGATTGATACAACTAATCTTTATTTAGTGCAGTTGCTGAGTATCTTTAGTGCTGTTACCATTGAATAAATACAATCTCATTATCTTTTGGCCCTGGAACGTATAAGTATTTTTATGAGTATCGTCTGCCCCCCTAAAAATAAAAAAAATCTGGCTACCCTTGTGAATGCAGTTATTTGATGAAGATGTTCCGTTGTTTATTATTTTCAAGTAAGGCAAAAAAATTGTCCTCCAGGACCTTTGATTCTTGACACATCACAGAAAGATGCGAAAGTGGTACTTCCCCTACACAGGCTGCACCACAGCACAAGGAACAGCCTACGTTTTATCACTGTTTCTGCAGGTAAGAGCTGCCATTGCAAATCAGTACTTTACAGATTTGAGATAGATCCCTGTCTGTGCATGGACTGTTTAGACTGGACTTTTTCTCTATTGTGTTAAATTTTCTCATTGGATTAAAAAATTACTCCCAGTGTCTCACCTGGGAACATATGTGGGCATTAGGTTGCTGAATGCCCCAAACAAGGGAGAAACTGATAGGAGAACTGTTTCTGAACTCTCTGTAGTCTGCACAAAAATCTAAGAGAAAGCCCAAAAGCACAAGATGGTGTGCTAGCATTACTTCTACATTTCCATTAAGCACACTCGCTTTGTGTCAGTTCCCACTTGCACCTTGTGTTGGCTTCAATATTTAAATTAGGAATCTGAAGGATTTACACTCATGCTCAGCTCTAATCACAGACAACAACCGTCAAATGCTCTCGTGCAAATCAGAAACTAGAGGAAAGGCTTAAGAACAAAATGTAGCCAGACCTTGCTGGTATGAGCCTGTTCATAACATTGTTAGATTCAGGGATGGGTGGTAGCAAGAGACAGAAAATTCCCCAATGACTTCAGAAAACTCCATAATCCACCCAACTAATCCAGTTTTAATTATATCAATAAGCAGATAGGGGACCAGACTATTTTTCAGGATAAAATATAGTGTATGAATAATTTTTCATGCTATTTCTATTCTGCTTTTAAAGAATATCTAGAAATTATCAGTGAGCAAATCTATGAGAAAAAAATTAATAATGTAGCAACACCATATAATAAGATTTAATGTTCCTATTCCTGCAGGGAGAAGTGGCCAGATGTTGTGCATTGCTCTATGCAGCAGCACCAGATCACTCAGTTCAGTGAAAAAGTAAAGGTGTTATTTTTTTCCTTATTTGCATGAAAGTAAAAATGTATCCTGAATTGCAAACTATTTCCCACCTGAGAAAACGAAAAAATCAAAAGAAAAAGTGTTCCTCATAGATATACACATGCCTAAGAAACAAGAGAGGATTTTCAGTAGAGGGGAGCACACGTGGGGTCTTGCCACAAAATGGGGGAAAACACAGGATGCTGAAACGTGATGGGTGTTACCAAAGTTTGTGATTGCACAGTAATAAAAATAAAGCAAGCTACGTTACTTTAAAGAAAAATGCAAGACACTAGGTAGTCACAGTTCTTAAAGATTCTTGTAAAGCCAAATTTCCCCTTCACAAAATATTAACAGGATAAATAGAGAGAGATTCAAATCAAACCAGTGATGTCAGGAAGTCCTATGCTGAGTTTATCGACCATTTTACATCTTGTTGCACCCTATTCATCATTCTTAGCACCTATATGTAATCTTCAGGTCTCAGCTACCTGATACAGAGAAATTGCTTCCATGCAGATCTATTGAGTAGTCATTTCTCTTTTGCAATTATGTAATAAATGTGACCAATATAAAACTGGGAAAAAAATCTTGAGGCAAAATAAAAGCAGGGTGACTGTTGACCTCTGGGTCCTTTGTATTCCACAAAGTGCTAAGAAATGTCGTTCATTTATTTCCGAACACCTCCCAGAAAGTCCAAACACATGCCGCTTCTTTGTGAAACAATGTACCTAAAAACCCTAAGGCACCAGCGCAGGAGATACCATTAACCAGCATAAACCAAATCTTGATCCATTACTCTCTCGCTCAGTCTTTATAGCGAAGAGGCTTCTTTCACAATCCAAACCATCCACCTCGGACAGATTCAGTAGTCATTGCCTATCTCGTGTCTCCTAACCCAGACCCCCCGTGCTCTGGGTCTCCAAACCCATCTCCTTCCTTTGCTCTGCAGAGCCTCCCACAGGCAACACCCAACAAGATCAGCCCTCAAGAGCACCTGCGACTTTATGACTGATTGGACCAGGGTCTTACAAAACAAAGAGCATGTTGGAGCACACCATAAATCACATTTTATAATAGCACACGTACTTTAGTGCTGAAGAAGTCCATCACGCATCCACCAGGAGTACAGGGCAGAGATGCTGTGCACCCTCCAGCTCTTTGTTGTGAAAACAAGGAGTTTGGGTTCTGTGTTGAGAAAATCATTTGAAACAGCGTTGGCAGAACAGTACGCAAAGACAGAAGAGCCCAAAGGGTGTGAACAGTAGCACAGATGCTTGCCACTGGTTGTGGAAGGACTCGATGCACTTTTCCCAACCTCGCAGGCATTCAGCCTGTGCGACACTTCCGAGATTTACCCCATTTGAATTTAACGTATGTTTCTAGGGATAAACTTCACAGAATGTTTAAATTAAATGCTATCATATTTTTTAAAGTCTGAAGAAATTCACAAAATGAAAGCAATTAAAGAACAGATAGTGTAACTAATAGGTTCGAGTTAGGTGTGTAATTATAAATATATTCTAATTAATTTCCTACTGCATCTTAGTTATTATCCACGTTTCACATGAACCCATTTATGTTCATTTGCAAATGAGTAAGGTAGAATAGATGATGCTCTATAAAATGTATTTGTTTTATCGTAGCGCCAGCCCCGGCTCGTGCTGCGAGCGGAGCCCTCTGCAAGGCTGCGGCTGCAGCCAGCCTGGGGCAGCGCAGGCAGAGAGGCCCCAGCACAGACAGCAGAGGTGTCAGTACCAGGCACCCAAATTCGCTTCCTCTGCCAAAATGGAAAGAAATAGCAAACAAAACGCAGCCCAGATCCCTTAGCTCTTCCCATTGTTTTTGCTCTAAGTTGTCCTAAAATTTCAAAGCAAGCTTCCTTTAGAGATTCTGCCCCATGTGCCTTTCATTTAAAAAAAATTAGCTATATAAATAGGTCTGCCTCAAAGACTTAAAGCAACTAAAACTCTATGGACTCTTCAGATACAATATACACTAAGTAGTAACAGAAATTTGATTTCTTCTCCACAGGAGAGAACAAAGTGTGTGCTCTCACTGCAGATGCAGCGCTGGGCAAGGTCCCCGACACATTGATTCCAGTGGATTCTTCACACGGCTGCGAAAAACAAATCCAAATCCCCTGCCCACCATCCACCAGTGGAGAACTGGAAGCAGAGCTACCAACTTATCATGGAAGTGGACACTGCCCATCAGCGGCCACCAAAAACCCAAGCCTAGACAAAATGACACCACCAGAAAGCCTGGGGAGCTTTGGAGGGCGGCAGCACCAGCCCTGCCCCGAGTCCTGCAGCTCCACCACCACCATCAGGCACCACAAGCAAGGAGACAAAGGAAAATAAGAGCAGAGCAGCTACAGCACCAGCACCAATGACCTTCCCACCCCTCCAGGTTTTGGGAAGTCTTTTATTATACAGAAAGTGCAGATTTTAAAGCCTCTGTGGACGAGCGTACAGTCTTTATCTTCATCCATTATTTTAGGTGATCAAAAAGTAAAAGATGTCTCAGATTCCAGAGCAGATCTCAGGCAACAGCAATGGCTCCCACACTGCTACCAGCAAACACATGGATTTTTTTTTAAACCTGTGGTTTTTTCATCACCTAATCCAACAGTAATTGTACCTGGGGCACCATCGCACGCAGCCCCTCTCCAGTCAGGCAGATGGATGCACACAAACCCAGGTCACGCTGAACGTGGGTGTTACAGTTGATAAGAAATGGCTGAATAAATAAGACTTCAAATTTTCATTTGCTTGTTTTTGCCATTACTACTGCATGAAAACCATTGACTAGTACCCAGAAGGAAACATTGCATTGCAGTTGTTTCAGGGGCCAGCTTCCCCTCTCCCCACAGGCGGCTCGGCATTGCCAGAGCCCCCCGGCACGGAGGACGGCCCCAGCTCATCCCTGCGAGCAGCACTCAAACCCATCAGCCAGCAAAACACTGCTGCAGACACAGATGCACCAGCTGAGCAGATCACACTATCAAACCTCCTAACTTTAGCTGTAATCCCACTGCATATTCACATATGAAAAAATACTGACATCTTTATTGCAATATGATGCTTTGATTGAAATCCACTACAGGTTTTTTCTGACTCAGTCTCTTTAAGTCTTCACCTCAGCTCTGTGCTACTTTTCCCTCTGTCTGGGTGTAAGGGCACACTCCTCTGTGCTGAGTATCATTTTGATACCTGAAGTACATATATCTGAATTCTCGGGGTACCTACAGTTGGTTTCTGTTGCACAGGCGTTTGCTACTTCTGACTCTGAGGTTAATCAAGTTAGTTACGTTTGATTTTTGTACCCCTTTTCAGATCCTTAACGAAAATCTGGGATATTAACACCTAAATTTAAGCACACCATCTATTTACATTTTAGCTCACTCCATTTCCATTAGGCAGCAGGAAACACCAACCACCACCACCAGGTCCAACCAGCGCTGGATCTGACCGTCTGCGTGGTGTCTCCTGCCTGCTCCCTCCTCCACACGGGAAGGGCAGATTTACCTTGGGACCTACAGACCAATCCCATTTCTCAACTCCAGAAAATCAGATCTTCTGCTTCCAAACAAAATAAATAATTGCACTGCAAGCAGCACCATCATTCCTCTTTACCAAGAGTTTAAGATAAAAGCACTCAGTCTAAAAAAAAAAAAAAAAAAGAAAAGGAAAAAAAAAAGGGTAAGCATTCCTACCAAGGACACCCTTACCCTGGTCTGGATCTTAGGAGGGAAAAAAAAAAAATCTATAAATACAACTGAGGTTTCTTTATTGCTGTCAAGAGCCAGGAAGGAGGCTTTTTGGACTGGAATATCATCAAGATAAAGAGCACCTTAGAACAAAAGCTTTCTGCAGAAAAGGGCACTGTTTACTCTTCCAGTTTAAGAGCATGTTGTTTGAGGCAATCTCCCCTTTCACATTAACACTTGTTTGCACCACAGAAAGGTGTTTTTAAGGACACTGAAGCCAGGCTGCCTTTTCCTCTGCTGTCAGACACCTGGGTACCAGTGGGACAGGTGCCAGACCAGTACCCTGCTGGGCAGGACTGGTGCAGGCCCAGCACGGATCACACTATCACACCACGCTCCTCCAGCCCATCCTGCTCGCTCTGCCCCGGGTGTTCCACGCTGTGCTGAATCATGGGCTTTTTCTCTTTTTTTGAGGGGGACACACACCCCGTGCCAGGCCAGGCACCCACGCCAGGGATGGTTTAATTCGGACTCACGCTGGAGGCAGCACTGCCGCCTCTGCCACCTGGCTCGACTGTCTGCTGAGCCCCTATTGTACTCAGGCAGCAGAGGAGAAAAATAGGGATATTAACCTCTAACACTGATGAAAATAATAGCCACAATAAAATAGGGATGAAAAACACAGTGGTAGTAATTATTCTGCTCTAGTTTACCCTGGAGTAAACAGAGCCGGCAGGAGTTGGCCGAGTCCCCGCAGCCGGGCACTGCCTCCCCAGGCGCTGGCAGACCCGCGGGGCAGACCCAGACCCGCAGGCAAGGTGCCCCGGGCAGGAGCCGCAGTGCTGGCACCCTGGGACGGGCTCCCAAGAACCAGGACGGCGGCGGGGAGTGGGGCTCTCGCTTTTGCCTGGTTCTGAAATTCCTGCAGAGCAGCCTGAGCAGACGAGGGGGCTGTGAAAGCAGACCTGTGACACAGAAGGAGAGCTTTGGGCAGGTCTCCTGCGCACACAGCAGGGACACCAAAAATACTTCCATTTGTTCGTGGCGGTTTCCACAGGGTGTGTGCATTCGGACATGTACAGTGCAAACGCATCTGGTTGATGTAAAGCACACATTACCAAGCATCAAGGCTAAATTGTGCAAGTGCAAGGATAGGTGTCAGTGTCTGGGTTCGGAGTGAAGAAGAGCAACCATCATTGCTATTGAAAAATCAACTGTTTCTCCCCCACTTTTTATTTTTTTTTTTTTGAGATATTCCTTGTCTGTAATTAATTTTTGACATATATAGCACAATTTCATTCCATGAGTTATCTTAGCTCTTCTCCAGTTTAAATGTCACTCTTCTTTGAAATCTTCTCATTCAAAAATCAAGTTGGATCTAATAAAAAATTCAAAGGTGCATCTAATAATAATGATATAATAGCAGCAAAAAACATGCACCTGCATTTATGCCAAAGAACAAGGGATATGAGAGACAAAAATGTAGGGAAAAAAGAAATTAGAGGGAAAATCATGATATTGCTGAAGTGCTGCTCTCACACTAAGACCAGGGGGATTGGGATAAGGCTAAAGTTAATTGCATTTCCAGATGACAAACCTCTCACCTCTGAACTGAATGGCTCTTTATAAAAGCTATCAGTAATAAACTGTAAATCTCAGCTATGATTGCAAATAAAGGTCATCCCTTTCATGCTGCCACTTTCCCAGGCCTTATTATATTCCTGTCTGAACCTTTCTTACTTCTTAAGGTGTGCTAGCTGCCCATATAAGCAATCAGCAAGGCTTTTTGATTTTATTTTGAAAGACACAAGGCAATCGGATTTACATTCTGGCACTGCACTGATCCAAAATAGAAAACCACTGAATTCTGACAAGACAACAATCCTGCTAGCAGAATTAATCTTCATCTTATATTAATACAAAGAAAGGCAATCCCTTTCCTGCTCTTCCCTCCACTTCTGAAATTCACATTGCCTTCTTCACCAGTATCTCACCAGTATCAATGGGCGTCTCCAGTTTTCCTCCCTCCACACGCAGATCGCTGTGCCTCCCGAAGGGGAGCAGCAACCCTCCAGGGCACAGCCCCCAGGCTCCCCTTCCCACCGGGCACCGGATCCCCCCAGGAGCACAGCAGGAGGTGAAGCCCGCGCCCAGCAGGCTTCCTGGAGCCTGAGCTCTACCTGGGAGCGAGGGCAGCTGGACCAAGGCGAGCTGCGAGCAGAGCTCCTTGCCTGCTCACCAAGGGCCCCAAAACTCCCAGCAAGGACCAGAGCCCAAGAGGCACGGGTCTGATGAGCAGCAGCAGCCAGCCTGAGGCTGGGCAGGCAGTCCGAGCCCAAGCCCCATGCCAGCTGGCCCCGAGACCTGCTACGGCTCAGATGAACCAGGTATTCCCAAACATCTTCACAGATGGGGCACATGGGGATGCCAGGACCCAGCAGTCTATCTGGAAAGCAGGTTCTCCACCACAACAGAACTGCATCAGCACACACGCCTTTCAAGTGATTTTATTGCTCTGCAGAATATTTCATATTTGTGACCAGCAAGATTTTTTTTTAAACAAATGAACCTCTCTAACCTGGCAGAGAGGGAGAGGGTAGGCTGTTTGTTACAAAGGCTTTAATCGGGTACACAGTGTTAAATATCTTAATGAATGCTTGGCAAACATTTTCATTGATGTCCCAGTGAGTAACCACACAGGATTCTTTATTTTCAGGAAGCCCTCTGCAGTTTGGTGGTGCTGGCAATTCCAAACACGAGGAAATCCAAGAAGAGCAAAAACGGTGGGTTGCACACCCAGAAGCGAAAGATGTCTATTGTCACGGTCCCTCAAAGCATGCCCTGATCAAAATTAAGCACCCAGCCTGGAGCTGGCAGTTCAGCCCCCCCCCGGCTGATGCTGTGGGTGTGCAGGTGCAGCTGGGTGCTGCACAGCACACAGGCAATACAGAGCCCCCAGGAAGCACAGGGTAAGCCCACGGCATTCTCATCGTGCCCGTCCTCCTGAGCTCCAGCCAGAGCAGAAGTAAAACTACACAGCTATGCAAGGAAGCAGCCACAGAGGGGCCACGTTTCAGAGGCATTTGCCACATCTGTCAAGTGAGAAGGGAGGCAGGAGAAGGCAGGGGTTACAGCCCCGCACTGCAAGTGTGTCAGCAACCCGTCAGCTGCTGGGACACGGAATGCCTCTGAACTTCTGCCACCACCGACCTGGGGCCCAGGGACTTCTACATCCACACCCATTGCTAGAGGCCACGTCTGCTGCAACATCTGCAAAAGTTTCAGAAGATTTGTCTTCACAGGATGGGGTGAACTCTACTTAAAGGCTATGACCGTTTCATTACACCTCTTTAGGTCACCAGTCTATAAATCCACAGACTGGTGTGACAATGGGGTCTGGGAATGGGAGAATGCCGATCAACGTAATTTTACAAAGCGCTTGTATTCGCACCATGTGCAAACAAAAATGAGAGAGCAGCAGCCTAAGCCTGTTGTACCCTTTAAGGGGGCAGGGGGGAACAACTCAAATTGCCATATAACAGCCACAGAAGCAACTGGTGTAAGGAACAAATAGACTTGTCTATGGGATGGGATAATTATCTTCCACATCTTCAGGCTCCTGGAAAATGTGACAATAGCAGATCTGAATGAGGCTTCTGACAAGTCCCAGATGCAGTCAGGTTTCTTTTAGTTTAGCTTTTAATTTAAACTGCTCATTTTGAAAGTGATATACTGATAGCTCTAGTTGGAGGCAGGAAGTAAGCACTTTCTTACAGAGCTTGAACAATGTCCCTCACTCACAAATTACATTAGCCCCAGTGTATCACTCCTCCAGCCCTGCGTGATCCCGCCAATGTACCACACTCCCGATCTACTTCATCCCCAGGCTCCGATCTTGGAGAAAGTGTGGAGAGAGATTCCTGGCCGAGTCCGCGTTACCACATACACTGATTTTCTCAGTGCTTTGCTCCTCAGGCACTTTGCTTGCACTGACACAAACTTAGCAAACGCTTCTTACGCTCTGAACACCTGTGGAAACGAGATGGCAATGCTGCAGCACTAATACTACTTCACGCGCACAGGCTGCTTTCATCTCGGCTTTTAAAGCATATTTACAAAGCTGCGTAAACATCATCACTGCTGTACTGGAATAATGAACTGGCAGATGATGAAATTAAACCCCCATTTTCAAAATTACTACTGATTTTAGAACTCTTACTTAGAGCCAGGGTGCTGAAAGTTTATAGATTTTCCCGTTGCTTCTCAGGTGCTCTGCTGAGAGCAGCAGGCTCAGCACCACCCCAGCCAGCATCCCGCTGCATGCTGCCGAGTCGCACCCACCAAGACTCAGTTGTTGGCCTTAAATGAGCAGCAGAAGCTGGGACAGGACTCACTGGGTCCTGGCTCAGCAGCATACTGGGCCCCACCACCTGGGGTCTGCCCCCTCCGTGCTGCCCGGCCAACGCATATGTTCCCCGGCCCCAGCAGCAGCCGCAGGTGGACACCACCCCCCCAGACCAGGTAGCAGTGGCTGCAGGACTCAGCCTCATGGTGCTGCTGGGGAACCTAACTCTGCTCCTTTCCACTTCCATTCAGAAGACAGAGCTCTTGGTTTTAACGGAGGACAGTAGGTGGAGAACCCTGAAATCTCACTGCGCAGTGCGGAAGGCCTCATGTAGCTAGAAGCAAGCTCCTTCCCCTTAGCTCTGCAGACCCAGGGCACGCTGACCCACATTTCACCTCCTGCATCTTCTTGCAAGTGGAAGGTCACAGCTCACTGCACGCTTCCCCCTCTACATCCTGTTTAGGTGCCCAGAAAAGAAAAAAAAAAAAAGAAAACTTGTGAAATAATCCCAGGCATTAGCTGTCTGTGGCACATGATAATTAACAGCTTCCCACCTCAGAACATCCCCACTTCAGGTGCATTCACCAGATGTAACCTTGAAAAAGCAATCTGCATTGCACAGAATGCATTCAGGTTTCCTTGCTGCTACAGATCTATAGCACGGTTTCTGTGCTTGCAGATCTCATTTACCACTCATGAAGGTATTCCCCTTGTTCCCCAGGGACAAACATATGTTTTTAGCTATTTTCACATTGATACATGTGGAGGATTGCAGTTTGTGGGTTGCTCTTGGTTGTGGGGGGAGCACCGGACGGATAGAAGAGATCCACTTCCAGCTCATCTTCTGGAGGGATCTGTGCACATGCCAGTTGACCTTGCTGTATGTCCTGCTTCCTTTTTCACTTTAACACAGCAAGCACTCTGTGCCAGGGGTTGCCTACTGGAATCGTCCGTGGGCAGAGGGTCAGCAGTGATGGCTAAGATCAGGCCTCCAGGCTCCGGGGAGCGCTCAGTGCAAGCATGCAGAGTTTATTTCTGGTTTGCACTGTACAGAGTTGCCTGAGGTTCTTCTGCTGAGGACAACTGAATGAGCACCTGGGCAAACAGGCTTTGAAACCTGACTGTGCAATGAAATGTGACTGTCTCTGTTGTGTCTAAGGCCAAATGCTCTTGACACAGAGGAGAATTAATTTGAGGTCTTACTGTAAGAGCCACAGCCTGAGAGGCTTCTCCTGACAATCCCTGTCTTGCTGTGAGTTTTCATCTCAGGTATTAGCGTGGCTCCCAGTTAACACATTATCTGCAGGAAGACAAAGAAGTCTTCCCAGCGAAGGGCTGTTATGGTTTCACCATTGCTACCCAGTGCCAAGAACACAGGCATAACATGGTTGTGAGGCTCACGCCATGCCCACACGTCCCCGAGGGAGAATGGGGCGTCCCATCCTGGGCTGCAAAGCTCACAATGCAGCAGGAAAATTGTCACACGTGGCAAGGCTGCACATGGGCCATCCACACACCTCCCCTGGTGCCACAAGCGGGCTGCGACTCCTGCTGCCACAAAAGCCAGCCAAAAGGTGGATAACACGTGCTAGCTGGACACCGACTTGCACCTGAATTTACGGGAGTGAAAGGATTCATCTTTAGAAGTATCTATAGGTAACGCACACCAAGCCTGTAAAACTAAGCTAATAGTTTAAAATAGAATAAGAAATATATTGTATATGAAATGTTCCTGAGTTACTGAACCCTTTTGATTCACAGGGTCACCAGGAATTATTTTTAAATCTCTTCTGTAAGTATATTTCAAGGCAGCAGCATCCAACTAAAACAGTGAAATGTAATCAGTCAACAGAATATTTTTTTAAGCTTAAAAATACTTCCTTTCTCGAAAATGGACACTAAAGCCCTAGGCAACATAACCACTGAGATTTTTATTATAAAATACATTTCAAAATAATGGCTGAAAGTCTTAGGAGCACAGAGGATGAAGGAAGTAAACAAGCCCTTTCCTACAACTAAATGATAAATTAAAAGCAGTATTTTTGCTGTTCTGCCCCATTTTTTAATCACACCGCGTTCACTCCAGTGTGGTTAAGGTTGTGTAGGTATTTCCATTAAAAACCACCTATTACTAAAGGTTTACAGTTTTGAAGTAGTAGACATCTGTGCCAGCCAAAACATAATCAGGTAAAAATCTCATTCCAAATCAGAATTTGAGTCAAATTTTAAGACAAAGTACTGCCTGCTTGATATTAAAGGTGTACTTGCTGAGACATATGCCCCTCACACACATCTTTTAAGAAATTTGACTAATTTCAGAATTTAGTCTTCTGGGATTTTAAGAATCATCATGAAAATACTGTATGTGCTGTTGTTGCAGCCAGATGAAGAGCTAAACCTTAATCCTGCTATGCTATCTTACCTCAGCAAAGATTATGTCTCAACATATCTGTGTAAAAATGCAAGAACAAAAACAATAGACACTTGCCAGAGAAAAGGGAGAAGATTTAGACTGTGAAGGGAAATGGTATCAGTTTAACAGTCTCTTGCTCAAGAGTTTCTTTAATAAAAGAATAGTTTTGTTTCTGCTGTCAAACCTGTAACACTGCAATATCAATAAAACACTCCCAGCTGTTAATTCATTCTTAATTTTTAAATTGACATCGTTCTCAGAGTGATTTTTCTCAGTTTGTTTCCTAAACTTATTTTCAGACAGTATGATGTGTAGGCTCCGAAACCCATTGACCAGCTTGCGGATTTAAAAAAAATTACATGCTTGCTGTATGAGAGAAGACATTAAAAGGACAAGAAATCCTATCTTGTTACCTCCAAACAAAAGGCTGTGCTATGAAAGCATGTAGTAAATAGATCAGCTGGAAAGTTAACGTGAGGCCAGCCAGTAATTTTGTTCAGATTCTCCTAGAACAAGGTTCATTAGCATACAGTTACCAAAACCGGGAGCCGGGCAGCGCTGTGACAGCCACCAAACACCTTCCCAGATTTCAGTAGTCTGTGAAGCGCGAGGACACCGCCTCCCTCCCATCCCAGTTCAGCACAGTGCTCCCAGTGCAACCAGTTGTACCGCTGGGAGTGGTGCCGCACCGCCTCACCCACGGCCCCCGCAGCCCCCCCAGCCAGCAGCGCACCCGTGCACCCCCTGCTCCTGGGGGGACCCTGCGCTGAGCCCAGGACCCGTCACTTTGTGCCACAACCAGCTTCTGCAGCCGGACTCAGTAAAGCCTCCGCTTTCTCTGGGGCTCCTTCCCGTACCCAGGATGTCGGGCACGACACCGCGCTGGTAGTGCCCTGTTTAGGTTATTAAACGAGGGAACACCCCTGTTAGCGAAGTGCATGAATGGTGTGATCAAACACCCGTATCGTCACAGCCTGCCTGCGTGCACATACGTGAGTACTGTTCAGAGCCAGCTAACTGCAGTGAAAACATCCCATGCATCAACTGCGTTATACAGTACCTCCACCCTGCATTTTGTTAACCAGCATGTAGGGAGTTTTCCATTCCTTTCACAGTACTTGCTCATACGAGGCTGCGTCCTTAACCAGCAAACAGAATCCAACCCAACCTCACTGCAGCCGACGTGCCCTTTCACCCTCACCTCCATCAAAAGGAGTCAGCAATATTAAATCAACAGAATAATGTGAGGTGGAAAAGGAAGAGACAACTGTGGACAAAATAAAAAGGAAAGTGTTATTAATGCTAAATACACTTTCCCTTTTGGGTTTACACTACTGTTCCCTTTAACTATTTCCAGATGGTTTGCTCAGCTAGCCAGGAACGAAGCAGCAGCTCGCTGCCTCTTTTACTTTAAGGGGGCAAAATCCCAGACATAAAGGTGATTTACAGCTTTGATAAGCTAAAAACAAAGGTAAAGAGAAGAGCAAGAAGTGGAAATAAAAATGAATTTTAGATAAAAGCTGGCAGCTGAAGAGTTAACCACAACCTTCTTTCTTTTAACACAGCCTTCTGTAGTAGCTAATGAAGGTAATGAAATATGACATGTAGTTTGGCCCTTGACCACAGAGTGCACCTCCCTCCCCTCTGCCTTGCGAACAAAGCCAAAACAGATGTAGCTGCTTCTGTCGGGTTTGGGGTTGACGGCTGTTACACCGAGCGGGTCAGCGGCGCCTTCCCAGGGCGCTGGCTCTGGCACCGCTCCGGGGGCGCTGGGCTCAGGGTGGGTGCTGCAGGAGCCAGGCTCACGCTCCCAATGTGGGAGTGGGCGCTGCACTGATGCCCAGGCTTTTGCAGACAGACCTCCATGAGGAACATGTAAGCAAGCAGGAGATAAGCTAGTCTGGCACATAAAACCCATCTGCTGTTACGAGACGAGGTATTGCTCCGACAGGGGAGAGGCTTCATGCTTTGGGAATCACTGCTCCTCTGGCTCGCGGGAGCAACTCGCCACAAACAGGCAGCCAACTTCACCAGCAGAGCTGGAGATGGAAAAAGCCTTCTTAAAGGAAGCTCTTCTACAAAAAAAAAAAAGGCCAAAAAAAGCTTTCAAATTATAAAGTTGATTACCCTTTTTAAGTTCTTCCAAAAAGTTCCTCAAACCTTCCCCGCTGTTAGGGTACCACCCTTGATTTGCTGCTCCCTGCTCTGCTGCAGCTGCCGGTGAGCACCCCGAGCAGGAGCTGCGTGGCAGCCCATGCCAAGAGGCACCACGGGGACACCTCTGGTACCTGGCTCATCACCCAGCCCTCAGGGGGCTGTGGGTCAGGTCTGGACACGTGCATGAGGATTCCTGTCGGTCCCATCAGCTCTGACCTGCCCTTGGCGCGCAGCAGTGGGTGCCTCCCTGCTTCGGGTACAGGTCACTCCTCCGCCTCCCCCAGGACCAGGGGCTGGAGGGAACAGGGGTGCGAGCACCACAGCATGAGTGGAGCTCCAGTGTGGGATCCGGTTCCCCGCTGGGATGTCTCACTTGTAGACAAGTCTGACCTAATCCACATGGCCCTGTGCTACCACTTGAGAGAGAAAAGCACAGCAGAAGGTGGCCAGCCCAGACAAATAGCTCTCTGGAGAGGAGCAGGCAGCTCCCGACCTGTCCGACACAGCCTCAGAAAGTGCCCATTTGTCTCCAACTGCTCTACCGAGAGCCTTGATGACTCGCACAAGTGCCTGTGCCCACCCCAGAGCACACAGACATCCCCTGGGTGCCGTCTGCCTCCTGCAGCATCCCTCCTCCACAGGGAGGACCACTACCACCAGCCCCCAGTGGCAGAGACCCCAAATTGTGCTGGGCTGCAAAACCCTCTGGGTTCTGCTGCTCAGTGCCTGGCCAGCCCGACCTGGAGCACCGTCTTCACCTCCTCCACAGCATGCTGCAGGCTCTGTGCCCTGACAGCAGCAGTGCCAGTCCTGGCATGCAACAGCCCCTCTGGGAGCTGTGGCAGTGCAGGTGGCCCACAGCAGCACGCAGCCTGAAGGTCTCCATGGTTTCTCCATCCCTTCTCAGATGTGTCTGCATGCTGGCCCATCCACAAACAGTGATGATCTTTAAAGGAACGATGATTTGTCTTTTCTGTTTGTTGCCCATAAGCTGCTCAGATTGCCAAGGATCTGAGATATAAAACCCAAAGTGTGGAATAAACCTAGAAAACAGGAGTTCTCTGGAAACTGATAAACCTATAAATGTAGCCAAGGAGCAGAGAGTCCTCCAGCCTGGCTGCAAGCTCAGCACAGCAGGGAGCATGCTCACCATCTCTTAAGGGTTGGGCAGATGTTTCCCATGTCCAGTCTCTTTTTCCATACCCACTGCATTTTGGGCAGCTGGGTGCCCCACCAGAAGCTGCTTGGCCAAGCCAGCCCCACAGCAAACCCCTGCCCTCCCACGCAGGCTCCTCTGCACCCCACCAGGCTTCTGCAGGCTGGGGCTGCCCCTACATCCAACTCCCCTAGCAAAATAATTTGAGACACTTCCCCCCCCCAAGAGCTACACATAAAATGGTGGAGTACCAAAAAGCTGGAAAATGCTATAATTAAATTTACCTATTCAACCTTAATTTGTCCCTCTGTTGCATATGCATTGTTATATATGCTTGAATTATATGCTAATTCACCATCTTTCTACAGGAGGCTAACCCCATTTAGTGAGCGCAGTGGAGCATGCGATGGGTTGGTGCTGAATAACAAAATCATCTGTTGGTTATGGAAGCACAGCCTCATTTGAAGCCAAATTTGGATACGTAACTCATGTGCACGACCTTAACCATGGTGGCTTTGTTGCCTGCATGTAAAAAGGGGTTAATAGTGATTTATACGGGCTTTAAACCACACAAACAACATCGTATTTCACAAGAAAGATTTGAGGGTATTTTCCCAACTATTTATCAAGCAGGAAGGCACCTCCACAGACACACAATAGATGCACACAAAGGATCGGTCTGCAGCCAGCACGGCAGTCATGCCGTGAGCAATGCAGAGCTAGGAACAGGGAAGGTGAGAGGAGATGTCGGGTGCCCACGGTGCCATAAGCACCTCTGCCCCGCGTGGTCAGGCCAGAGACCTCCAAAATACACGCGATGAGAGGATGTGGCTGACGTGGTGTCGGACAGGTTTGCAGCAGGAGGGCGAGTCTGGGCTGTCCATGCGCACAGACAGCAGCAAACCAGAGCTTTCAGTCCGGTGCCTTGGCTTGGCACCCGGGTGACCTGCAGGCAGGTAAAGCTGTAAATGCTTGGGGGTACAACCCCGGCTATCTCGGTGCACATGCTGGGCCAGGCTATGGTGCTTGCAGCCTCCCCCAGCACAGCAAGAGCCGGTGCCACGCGGCCCAAGCCCCGCACGGCAGCGCTGGAGCTGCGGGCCCTCGGCAGCGCCAGACCTCAGCGTCCGGTGCCACGGGGGGGCCTTGAAAATTGATAGCCCGCTTCAAACGTTATTTATCATTCCCAGCACAGACACTGACATGTGCCTTTTGAAAGGGGATACTGTACCTTTAACCTTGACTCCGTGCGCGCTGGTAATTTGGGATGCGAGCCCCGGTTCAAGCGGGGTGACCTTTCGGTGGGCACGGGGGGAAGGGCTGGGCTGCGCTTATTTATGAGGCGGCTGGAAATTTTTGACATCACATGCTAGCCCCATTACTCACATGTTACATGACATGAGATTGGCCCTTTTAATGCAACAACATCACATCAAAAAATTTGATTTTCTGCTCTGACAGCAGGCTTGTCCTCTACAGCTCCAAAAAGCATAATCTTTTCAGGCTAAAGGCCACTGGAAAGTGATTTAAAAAGCCCACCACTCTCACCAAAGGTGGAAGGACAGGCCCCAAACTGAGAGCACGCCCAGCGAGAGCTGGGGACAAGCACCCGCACCCTCCCTGCCCCCAGGTTTCAGATGCAGGAGGTTCTCCCTGGTCCCCACGCAGGTAACACGTGCAGCTCCTGCAGAGCAGCAGCAGCTGCTTCGAACCTGTGCTGCACAGCAGCAGATGTGCCTGCATTTAGCAGGAGGAGTTCCCCCACCCCTCATATACAGAATGCACCACAAAAATTATTATGAGTTTTACAATGATAATTCTATGCGGAAACAAGAGTTTTTTCTTCACACAAGCTTAAAAGCCTATGTACTAGGAGGCTTTACACTTGTGTAGGCAGAAAATTCAGATCCCGTGCAGTCTGCTTGCACAGCCGCAGTGACAGTGCAAGCGTTAGCTCGGTTACTCCATGCCCGCACTACAGGGAAAGCCGGTTCATGTAACTGAACTCTTGCTTCCATAGAATTTCAAGTATCAGCTAATGCACTTAAAGATAATGAAATATAGTTCACAAAAATGTGCCACAAAGCATATATTAAATTACTCATCAGCTAATTCCATGGAGAGAAGAAAACAGTTTATGTTTAACTTCTCTAAATATGCTTGGTTGAGGGCAGGCAAAAGAGTAATTTTAAGGCAGTTGATTTATATCTGGAAAAGCATTTCTAAGATTGCTACAATTTCTTTACAGGAATATCGCATGTTGATGTTGCTGATACTAAAATATCATTAGAAGTCAATAGAAGTGGCTAATTTTATCAATATTTATCAATTTCAGTGTTTTCTAAACACACTGCCAAGAGAAGACACGATGTGTTTTGCACAACAGATGTATTAAGAGCAAGCAGCTTCCTCTCGTGGGCCCAGAAGATGTTTATTCTATTCTTAGGACATAATTTTAGGCATTATTTACTTCTTCACCCAGGGAATCGAATCTACAGAAACATTCCACGTTCACCACTATTTAGTGTGTAAACACAAAGCACAACGAGAAATCCCTGCACCCTGCCAGCCCTGTGCCATCTCCCCTTGGTTTCTGTGCCGTGCACGCGGTGGGATCCCAGCACATGGCGGCCCCGCACCAGGCCGGCTGCAGGCACGGCCACGCTCCGAGCTGCAGGAGGCACCGCCAGGCACACACCAGCCGTGCTCGGGGATGAGCTGGTGGCCCTGGCCTCTGCCACCCTCAGCCTTGCAGAGCCAGGCAATGGCACGGATCTCCCAGAGCCATCTCAGCGGCTCTGCACCAAGGCAGAGAAGCTACCGAAACGTGAAAACGTGTGTCCTTTGGAAGGAGGGCTTCTGGGGGGAGGCAGGGCACAAATCCAACAAAGCAAAGGGTGAGGACACTCGTACTGTCTCCAACAGCCGTACCCAGCCCTCTCCCCAAGCTTTCTTTCCCCTTACACTGCCTGTGTTCTCCAGCCTTACTGCTCCCCACCGCAGAAGTGGGCACATCTCAGCCACACTTTGTCCCTGCCTGACAGCACCGCGTGAGCCTCGCTGATGAGTGATGCTCAGTTGGCATTATTTACATTTCAATCCTGTTACTTTAGAAAGTTGTAAACATTTGCACTTCTTGTCCTTCATAGGCTATTTCTCGGCTTGTCCTGCCGTTTCTGCAGGGATCCCTCAGCCAGCACCGCTCAGCGCAGAGCCCGGCAGCGCCGGGTCACGGAGGGGAGGCAGAGGGATGCGGTCACCTGCAGCAGGGGAAGGGGCAGCGACGGGGAAGGCTGCGGGAGCAGGCAGATTTACAAGCCAGAGCTGAGACAAAAACATCTTCAGGAAAACCCTCCTCCAGGAACAGGAAGAAAAAAAATCCTAAGGCAGTATTACATTTTTACAGATTTATATGGATTTTGAAGCCAAGTCCCAGGACTGGCAGAACACAGAGGGGGAATTATTTTCTTCTTATTAAAAGAATGAAGAGACCCAACATTGATTTTGTCCTTCATCACCACAAAAAAACCTCCCAACTACTGCAAGGATGACGGTATAGATTATCACAACACCGTAAATCAAAGTGAATGTATTTATTAGGGTGACTCTCTTTGTTGTCCATGTGTGTGCTGTTTGCTGGCCCATACTCTTATTATTTTAATTTATGGGTTGTTTTTTCCTGTCTTTCCCTCCTCCCCCAGTACCAGAGCCTGTCTGCAAGTTTTACTCACGCCAGTTAAAATCAGCATAATGAAATATCACGGCCAGCCCGACAGCTCCGCAAGGACATGGGGGTGGCACAGGACAGGGCCACAGGCGCCCTGCCAGCCCCGACCCCTGCCCACAGCCAGGACCCTGACAAAGGCAGCTGACAAGAACACCACACGCAGGAACGGAGCCTTGCCCAACTTAGCAGGTCTCAGTATAATTAAGTGCAATAATTTTAAGCAATTTGCAAATCCCTCCTCGTCTCCCATTTGGTTATAATCGCATTCTCATCATTAACAATGTCGCGGTTCCGTGTTCTCGGTGCATGGCGCGGTGGGAAGCTGAGCACAGCACGGGAACTCCTCTGCTCCCCGCCTACCCCAGCTTCGCTCAGGCTGCCCCAGCCCCATCCGCAGCCCCTAGGACAGTGCCGACCCCAGGGAATTCCCAGGCACGGGAATTCAGCTCTGCCAGACCCATGCAAACCCATGACTTAGGTGCTCAGAGAGCACAGCATGTCCCCCGGGACTCCCACTTTGGGGTCACTTGCTCGCTGATTTCTGACCTTTTGGGGTCTTTGCTTTAATTCCCTTTACAGCCATCAAGTTTGGGGTGGTTTTCCCTTTCAAGGGCTGGCTGCACACAGCAGACCATGACCCTGCCGTGTGCCACAGGAGCACAGCACAGTGCTGCACAGGAAGAACGGCCCTGCCCCTTCAAGTGATCTAAGACATACACCTGCAAACCGTGCCAGGAGCAGCACCGGTTCCCTCCCACCACAGCCGTTTGTCCGTGCACTCAGTGTCTGCTGCTCCTGAGGGAGAAAAACCAACACAACACCCAAACCAGAGAACAGGCATCTGCCACCACGGTGTGAGCTATGGAAACCTCTGACAAGAGAGGGCCCCAACACCTGGCTAGAGCCAAAGGAGCCATCAGCACCTACTTTGGGAGCACGGAACCACACAGAAAAGAAATGACTTTGGAAAATGGCACATTTTTAGTTATATCCATTGTTCTGTGGATAAGCAAGCCTTTGTGCTCCTACAGCCTCAGCAGCACACAACAGCTCTGGTCACACACTTCCAGCAATGTGTTTAGAAGAGCAAAGCAAGCCTGCTGGGGGCTGGAGCTGCAAGGGGAGGAGAACAAACACCAGCAACCAGCTCCAGCTTTGCGTGGCCTGGCACATTGTAACCGTGCGATATTTTCTTGTGTGTGAAATCACAGCTTGCTCCCAGGAAGTGCTAGTTCACCTCTTAATGAGCATCTTTCTCCAAAATTGAGCAGAATCCCTGGAGGACCTGTAGCCTTCGACCTTCCGCAGCAGTTTCTCTCTGTGCATCCCCTGAGGACACAGGTCTGGTCCCGCTAGCGGCCAAACGCTGGCTCGAGGGATGCAAATCTCTGGCACAAGGCACCACTGTGGCATTGTCCGCATGTTATTATCAAGTGTTTTCCTGCTCAGAACACGGGGTGTTGGTCGATGGGAAGCTCAACATTAGCCAGCAATGTGCACCCTGCCCACAAAGCCAGCCATGTCCTGGGCTGCACCAACAGCAGCATGACCTGCAGGGCAAGGGAGGGGATTCCCCGCTCTGCCCCACTCTGGGGAGATCCAACCTGGAGCCTGCGGTCAGCTCTGCTGAGCACCCACCTGCACCCCAAGCACTCGCACCCCCTGCAGCTCCTGCTACCATCACCGCCCAGCCCCAGCATCTTCCCTCCCTGCTGCCGCCCCCACAACCACTTCGGTGCAGTGCTTTCCTTCCTTTCTCCCTCACACTGATTTGGCATCAGTTGGGAACAACAAGATCCCAGGATGTTTTCCAGCCCTGCACTCTGCCACCCAGGCTAGTCCCAGCCCCACAGGAGGCAATCACAGGGTGCTGCAACTACCAGCAGCAAACGGAGGGAGAAGTCAAGTGGTCCTATTCATTGCCTTGGGGGATGCCTAAAGGAACAGATGGTTGGACTTGACCATAAAGGTCTCTTCTAACCTAAATGATTATATGAAAATGCTATGCAAGTCTTTAAGAGGTAAGTAGAAATAACAGCACCAACTGTAAACATTTTTAGGGAACCAAGTGTCACTGAAATCAAGGACAACACAATACTCTTTACGTCAGCTCTCCACTAGTACTAAAACCCACCAGCTGAATTGGGTGCTACAGGACTAAGACAGCACCTTTCACCCAGGAGGACAGAGCCCCAAGGAGATGGCAGCCCAGGGGACAGCAGGATGAGGGGGTGACCCAGGGCCCGCAATGAGGAGCAGGAGGGGATGGAGTTGCAGCTAGCAGGACACAGACACAGTGGTGGCTGCTGGCCTGGGACATGCCCACAGCAGAGCTGATGTCCTGCTCCCTCTCATCACTGCTTCACCAGACCCACAGCACACTTCAGCACTGATGGTGCTGATTTCCAGCCCTTTGAGACCACAAGTTGTCGTAACACCTGGCTGAGCATCTTCCCCAGGAGTAAAAACCCACTTATGTTCCATCGCCCTGGTGTTTCCACCACATTTCTGTGATACCACACAGGTATCATTTATGGCCATCCATGAGAATTCACAATTTTTCTGGTCTTATTCCCCTCCTAACAATCACACAGAAGCAATTAGAGGATCTAGGTTTTTGCTGCCTGGTGCCTCTTAATTTCTGTAGGCAGGCCAGCTGAGGCACACGGAAAGACTAAATCTTTTACAGGAGTACACAAACACCTGTAATTGGGAGAACTGAGTTCAGAAGCTCCTGGCTCTGGCCAGGCTTCAAACTCTCCTAGTTCAGAAACTGGAGGTTGTAGCAGTTGGAATTAGTGTGCTGGGTCACATGCTGAAAGATTCACCCCATCCCTGCACTCTGCAGCTCCACGGAATGCAAGG
Source organism: Oxyura jamaicensis (assembly GCF_011077185.1). Taxonomy (NCBI): domain Eukaryota; kingdom Metazoa; phylum Chordata; class Aves; order Anseriformes; family Anatidae; genus Oxyura; species Oxyura jamaicensis. The sequence continues at coordinate 20,429,881 of NC_048903.1, read as the reverse complement.
CTGAATAAAGAGGGACCCAGATGTGAATACAAAGAGCACAGCTTAGAAACAGAATTTTCTCAGAACAGCAGACCCAAAGCAGAACAGGAAGAACGATTCAGGGAACAAAAATGCACGCGCTAGCTTAATTTCGAGTGTTACTGAGTTTACTTCATTACTGTTTGGCTTTGGTTTTGTCTTTTTAAGAGATCAAAGGCTTGAATTCGCGGAGTTCCTCCGCTACCCGATGGCAGCACGTGCCTCCACCCACAGCAGGGTTTCCCATGGAGCTGCTAATCCACTCAGACGCTCAACAGCAGAGCCTTGAGTTTTCACGGATTTATGCCCTACGCTGCACACAGTTCTGTCTGTTTCACGGTTATTGTTCTCACCAAGTCTACTTCATCATTTAAATTATTAACAGCAGAATTACACTGAGATCTCCTAGAATAGGCAGCTTTAAAATACAAAGGCTTGTATTGTGAGGTATTGATACACATTGACTGGAACAGATACATTTGAAGAAAGATAGATTTAAGGGTCATTACTTCATTTCTGTGCTGTTATTTATTTTTTGGCATAAGAGCAACAGAAGAAAAAGCTGGAAAAGCTCCTTTAGATGTCCATCTGCAGATTGGCATTCATATGTTCAAGTACCTTCACGCAATCAGTAGCCTGAAGCTGCCTGATTGACGTGCCACACATCAGAGCTCGCAGCATCCTCAGTGCTTCCTGGGCTCACCTCAGCAGAAGCTCAGAGCTGTGGCAGCACCAGAGCACCTGGGCAGGAGCACATCCCGCACAGCCAGACCAAGCAGAGCTTCCCTGAGCCACGGCGACAGACTGCAGCCGAGACACAGTTTGTTTTATCAAAGAGGAGTACGACAATATTTGCAAAGCACAGACCTTGTACAAACACATACTGCAAAGATGTAAATTATACACTGGTGCAAATCAAACCCCTGCTGAGAAAAACACAGTGACCCTGGCGGTTGAAAGAGGAAAAGGAGGACAGCGTAGAGGAACTTCTAGGTTCTACTTCATTGATTTCTTCACTGTCACCTTCTCATTAGGAAGACAAAATTTCCCATCAGGGTGTTACACCCCTATTGCTGTCACTAACTATTCAGAAAATAAAAAGAGAAATCAAGTGTTCTAATCACACCAAGTCTCAGCAATTCACAAAGTTGCAAGGAGATTCATCTCTCCCCTTTGACTGTATTTTTGAACGTGGCACATGAGAAACAGAGATTGTGAAAAACCACTTATGTTTTAAAAACAAGCAGTTCTCCCCAGCCACCAAACAGCATAGTCAGAGGCAACTGAGCTGATCCCAGAGTTAACGATATTCATTAATAACAGACTAGGCAGTGCCCATGTTCAGACTGTGCATATGGTTTGAATACAGGGAATTTGCTTTCCCCATGCACTACATTACATATTCATGCTGAAATAAAAGCCTTTCTTTCACCCAACTTCTAACATAATTGACAGATGGATCTGATTCAAGAAAAGAATAATCAATACATTCAAATAGTTTCTACCCATGCCACGTTGCCTAGTTTTGAAGTATTTTCATCATGCAAAGTTCTACATACTTTTAAAAAAATAGTTAAGTTTCATACAGCTTTTTATAGAGGACTTTAGTGTAAAAAATCTGACCTTCTAAAGCAAGGGTTTCTCTGCAAAGTCCTATCTGTTAGCATAGCTTACACTATATTAATAACGGGAGTCTCACGTGCAAAGACAAGTTTCTTTCAAACAAAAAGAAAGTGTATTTTGATTACATCATATATCCAAAAACACAATACTCTGAGGGTCATGCAGGTTAGAGCTGCCTCAGCTAAAGCTGGTTTAATGTAAGTTTTCACAGCCACTGGGCATGATTGATATCTGAGCACACAACTTTCATTTCTGACAATAACAGTGAAACCCACACTAGAAAAAAAAATACATTTCTCACTTATGTGGTGGGGAGGAAGAGACAAAATAATAGTTTTAGATGGACTTAGTATCATTATTTGTCAAGTGATCAGTATTGAACTATTGAAGGGTGCTCTTTCACTACTGCCAGGCACACAAGATGTCAAGCCACAGCTGCAGGTGCACCACACGCACCTACCTGGACTCCCCAGAGACACCGACTGCTTGTAAGGCAGCACTTCCAGCACTACTGGTTGCAGGTCCTAAAACAACCTGGCTAAGAACAGAAAACTTCAGCAAGACTTCTAACACTCAAATGACTTGCCTCACACAAGACCATTTCATAATGGATAAAATTTAAGCTCTTCTTTAACTCCTACAGCAGCAGAAAGGTTTAACCAGGCAACCACAGCTGGAAAGCCAGACCTACCTTGCTTGCATCAGAGCAGGTCACTCTCTCTCTACAGGTTCAGGGCCATTCCTCCCAAACAGGCTCAAGTGTGCTATCCTTCCTTATATTCACTCCCTCCCACCCAGATGACCTCTCTGATCAATTGCTTAAGGCCCTTCGCCTGTGTAGCGTTAGGTAATGCTCGTCCCATCAGCAAGTCGTGCTCTGCCAGCTGATGTTCGTATTATCGGCCAGCAAGTAGGCCCAGGAGCTAGGTCAGGGCTGCTCTGCTGACCCTTGGGGCAGACCTTTCCTCTAGAAGGCCTCCTAGAAGCCCCAAAAGATTAGAGGAATCCCTAAATCCCAGTGCAAAATCCAAAATGAGTTCCTTTACGCATTGGGCTTAAACATCAGAAGTGCACAAGGGAAACTTACAGTACGATTCTTCTATTCTTCCTGAAAAATAGCTGGTTATTCTTGTCTTTACCACTTGTCTCCTTCCTCATCTTTCATAATTAGACGTATTACATCAATGGCCGACCGTCAGCTCTCAGAAGATCGAGCAGGGAGTGGGATGCTCACTGCGTCACTCATCTGCAGCTGAATAAAGCATTCTTTCTCCTCAAGTCCTAATGACGCTTCCAGCTGGAAATAGCTAGATTTTCTCCTCAGAATAAATCAACCCACAGAAAACACCTTGTGGAAGATTAATTACAGAGTCAAGGTTGGAAGGCACGTCTGGAGGTTGTCTAGTCCAAATCCCTGTCTCAAGCGGGGTCACCTGGAGCAGGACGGCCATGGCTGTGCCCAGCCGGGACTGAACATCTCTAAGGAGAGTCCAGCCCCTCTCCGGGCAGCCCGTGCCGGACGGGCACAGGGCACTGCCGGACACAGGGGGCTTTGCTGGGAGGGCAGCAGGCTCGGATGTAAGCAGATCTTACTGCCCGCATGGGGTGAGCTCTCCCTTCCAGGCAGATGGGCTTCTGGGTTTTCTTAAATTTAGTATTAACTGTGAAGAGCTGAATTTGAACAATTCATTTGTTCCACAGTTATCTATGCGGGGTGCAGCGGCTGTTTGTAAGGAGCCTGGCAGCAGGCTCAGGAGGGAGCACAGGCCCGGCACGCTCAGAAACCCCCGTGGGGTCTTGTTGCTTTTTTCCATCTGTGCCATGCACGCACTTTTAATTCAGATGAGCATCACCACACAACTCTTGCCCGAGCATGTGGTTCTGTACGGAACAGGTCCTGGAAGCGCTGGTGGGCAGTCACACAGAAGCTGTGTCCCAGCACAGCGACGGAGGGGCTGCAGCCAGCAGCAGGAGCTCACCACGGAAAGTATTTTGGAGTTTCCCTGACACGTTGTTCTCTTTTACATCATTTTTTCCTAATGGTATCTTTAATCAGAGGGGTGATAATTGGTAATAATTAGTTCATGCACTATGTTCTAGTCAGCCTTCCCTGCCCTGCCCGCACTCCGCTGCCAGCTAGCTCCAAGCCGCCGCACGCGAGGTGCCGAGGGGAAGATGGGCTGTGGTGTCCACCTCCCTCCTGCCTGCCGGGGGCTGCTCCAGCCGGGGAGCGAGCACAGGATCACAACATAAAGCATTAGACATGCTCTGGAAACCCCTTGCCCAGCTGCTCATTAGTACTGCATTAGTCTGTAAACTCAAGCGCAAAGCGCCTAGTTCAAGTTGCTCTTTCTTGATGTACTTGAAAGGTCCTGTGAATTTATGGCAGGATAATGCGGAGCACAGCACCTATTTATGAGTTGATCATTTGTACAAAACCCCCCTCAAAGCGCCGAAGGTTACCATTCGACCAAGAGCTGCACTTAGCTGCTCAGAGGGCAAGAAAGCCAAGTATATGAAAGTTAAAAGCATTAATAAAAGTGTGACTTATAAATTACTTCATCTTTGTCACCCTTTTTGAAATGGGGTGAGAGAGGCCAGGGTAAATTTATTTTTTAAGTGCTTTCTGAGACCTGCAAGGGTCAGCCCTGAAATGCTGTACTCTATAAATCATTCCATGCGTATCTGATAGATGCGAGTGCATCATAACATTAACAAATATTGATTTGTTTATCATTTGCAACAGTTTATAGCTAAACAGCAGACTTTATAACATTTGTAGGGAGAAGAAACTTTAATCTGCGAGAATGCAGAACAGAAACTCCCTTGGCCACGGGAGAAAAGAGCAACCAATTTCATTCTGTCACCCGACTGCCTGCTCGGTGTACATGTGACACTCATATTGTGAAACCAGTTATTTCTCAAAATGACTAAAATTTTCAGGCATTTCACGAAACAACTTGTATCACTGCTAAGAACAACAGTGAAACCGTGCATTAGGAGTGCTCTGTTGAATCACAGCCACGAGAGGCAGAAAATGGAGCCTGCAGCGGGCAGCCAGCGTGCGGATCGAAGCGCTACATGACGAGGCTTTTGTCGGGAGCAGACGATAGCCATCGCCCCCCGTCCACCCCGGGAGGCTCTGCTCTGCCACACCACAGGGAGCCCTGCGCCAGGACTGGGCCCTGCTGCCCACGCAGGGGGCTCAGCACCGCTCACTGCCCAGCCCCGGGGGCAGCGCGGGCGCTGCGGCACCGCTCGCGCCATCCGCAGCCTGGACGAGGCAGAAGGAGGCTGGCGGTGTGTGTACGGGTAAACCTGCGCCTCTCCGCACGTCGCCCTCAGTCATGAGGCTCAAACAGGCGTCTGTAGGCACTTCGTGTCGCGTCGCCTTATGGTTTCCATCCATTTTATGAAGTCACCAAAACAAAATGACTGGGTGCGTAGCTTGCGCCGTGGAACACTTTACATAAATGTCCCTGGGCGTGCAACAAGGACATGCATCTCACAGCACCTCCAGCCTGCTAACAGCGCCGACCAGGCCACCCTAACTGCCAGCCCCACGTTTCTGGCCAAACTCAGCAACCAAGGTATAAGACTTGGCCCTCAGCCCCCTCCAGCCTCTCTGTTGGGCACAGAGCATCGGTTCGTCACTGGCCCCCCAGTGATCACCAGCACCTTACATCATCACAGCCTATGAGGCTTACACACCTGGCAAAATACAGCAACATCTTTTTTTTTTTTTCCTTACTTTAACATCATGCAGCATGTTGTGAGGACAGGGAAGACACCTGTAGCAACAGGAGCAGGTCAGAAAAAAATACAGTAAAAATCTCACTGCCTCAATGAGGGGGACAAACACCGTGATGAGTCTCTTCCTGATGCTTTAAATCATTAGATATTGAAGTAAAACCAAACTTTTTCATTAAATAGCTACAATAAAAACTGGGTTATTTTCTTTCCCCACCCTCCTTTTTAAAATAGCACAACTCTTTGCTTTTATTTATTTTTGGAATTTGACAGGCTTGATATCCAATTTCTATGCAGAACCACCCACTATTCACATCTCAGAGAGCTAATACAGTGTAATAAAGTCGCCCCAGGAGACATGGATACGGAGACATGCACAAACTTTTCACAAGAATACTAACTACGATTTCTTCAGGTGGGAAAGTAAAATTATGTAAGATAAATGAAAACAAAGTCAAATAAACATCCACCATCAATAGCGAAACTTGGTTTGCAAAGGATGGGCACCTTCTTTCCCGTGTGGCAGTCAGGATGCTTTTCCGTGGGGAGTTCTGCAGAAGCAGAGTAGACAAAGAAAAGTGGCTCGGGTCTGGTTTTGGTGTGGTTTCGTTGCCCCAGAAAAGAGCATCGTGCTACAAGGGATTGAAGTCTGAGAGCCTGTTCCATCAATGTGGGAGAAAATATTTGTGCTCATGCTTCGGCATAAAGCAGGAATGGGCTCTTGTCCGTTGTGCTTCACACCACAGCAGGTCAGTACCATGGTGAGTGTTACTGCTCAGAGAATCCCGGATCAGTGGCACAGCAAAGCAGAAACAGCAAAAAGGAAAAGCCGGTGGAAGCCGGCCAGAAGGGAACGGCACACCGGGAGGGATGAGCGGACTTAAGGGAAGTTCAGCTTTAAAAGCGACAATGCTCGATCTCAAAGGCGGGCCACTTGGCCAGAAGACCTGCAACTGACTGCGAAACAAACTCTTCAGGGACTGAGAGAAAAAAAAAAAAGAGCAGGCTGCTTGCCAACAAGGCAGCGTGTGGGCAGCCGGCCTGTCACCTGCAGCCAGCACACTGAGCAGTGCCCACAGCACAGCACCTGGCTGTTTGGGTTCGCAGCACCCCGACGTCCCTTCACGGCTGCAGCCCAGAACTGGGGCCGCCAGGCACATGGCACCAGCCCCAAGCTGGATGCTGAACCGCTGATGGATGCGGGGCCACTTCCAGCCCACGTCGTGGGGGCTGCAGCCATGGTTTCACCTGAGAATGTGCTGGAAGCTAAAGACAAAGAAAGAATGAGCATTTGCCTCTGCGTCCCTCCCATCACCTCTCCTGTAGATGCTCAGGACACGCTCCTAAAGGCATAAGAACACTTACCATGCCACAAGAGAGGCAAATCCCTTACTGAAGTGATCTGAAAGGAGCAGTTTCTGCTGGGAATTATTTCTGGCTGTTAGGGAAACCTGCATTTATTGTCTTCTGTGATTTACTATAGCCATCTCCTTTTGTGCGCTGTCTGGCCTGCTGTAAGGTTTCTCGGGGTATTACTTTGGCTTGGTTCAAGGTCCCATATAAAACATTTTTCTTGTCCTTTTATCTTCCCCTATGCTAAGATACCAACAACAACTAGAATCTAAGAAGTTAATCGTAACAAACAAAGCGAAGAGGTCTCACGGAGGTGGTACAGCATCCCCTTAACAAACACGTGAGTGTTGCCGGGCTGTCGCATGTGGCTGTAAGGAGCAGAAACAGCTGGCGTGGCTTCACCGGGCAGCTGCTGTCACCTGCAGTCCCCAGCAGGTCACACTGACCAGCTCCAGCCTTGGGGACATGCTGCAGAAGAGCAAAGTTAGAGCACCGTGTACCTGGTGATCTCCTACATCACTCAGTGTGCTATTTGCTTATGAAGAGATGTCCTTCTTGGGGCAAACGGCAGCATGAGCCGAGAAGAACCACCTCTGCGCTGCCTCACACCTGGCTGCTGGCATCCCCGGGATGGGCACGGGATGGTTGACGGGCAGCATGTTGGAAACCATTAGGTTCTGCTCTAGAAAGCAATAATGCTAGAATTGGCCCCATCTCCTGGCACTACTGCTCACGGTGTGTTTATTCAGAAGAGCTCCTCCTCACTTAGACTTCCCAGGAACAAGCTGCACTTGTTATAAGCCCAGCGCTTTGTCTTAGGCAGCTCCTGTTCATTTTAAAGCTCCTCCATCGCAACCCACGCAAGACACGGTCACGATAAACACCCCCGTACAGCTGGCTGCAGGTGCAGTGGGCAGCACGAGACCAGCCCAGCTCGTGCTGGGGGTGAAGGTGCTGGGGCCGTCACCAGCCCCAGCCTGGTCCAGAGCTGCAGCACCACGCCTGCACAGAGCAACTCTCCAGCACGGGAGAGACAACTCAGCAAGACCCTCTCTTACCAATTACAGGTCGTCAATATTGACTATCTGAGGGATTTCCATGCTCAGGAAGCAAATTAGAAACTCAATACCTGAACTATTCCTAAATGCAGTTATCAACTTCAGAGTTTTATCTCATAAAACCAATTCAGCTTAGAGTTTAATTCTATTAAATTAGGGCTTAGAAATAAGATTTGCTCTGAGAATGAATGCATCATTAGTTTTAAAATGCAATATACTGAAACCCAAAATGTGCAGCATTACAGTTTGAAGAATAAATGAGTAGAGATGGCACCCAAATGTACTTCTCCCTAAATATATTTACCAGCCTTGGAAAAATCTGTCGGCTCATTAGGATGGCAAGTCTTTCAGTGTGTGGGACGTCCCCCTTCTTTAGGGAATGATAATCCTCTTGTGTCTCTCCTTGGCACAAGTTTTTCCTTTGTTCTTAAAACCTTCTTATTTCAGCAGCTGACAGAGAAAAAAGAACCAGCATCCTCTTTCTTAATAAAAATGCCACAATGAGATCCTGTCGGGCTGGTGCCAGGCATGTCAAAGGAGCAGGTACTAATACAGGAAACCTCAAGAACTACCTGTTTTGTGTAAGTTACAGTATATGGAAGAGTCACGTAGGGCTGTTTTTTTTAAATCAGACTTCCAATACATGAAAAGCACCCTTCCATGGGGTGCATGTAATCTCTGAATAGGGCCCTTAGTTTCCCGTGGTATTGTATTAAAACTCATGTTTGATACAATAATACAGGGATAGAATATGTTCAGAAGAGGACAAGGTAGCCCAACGGTGCCTGTCCCCTTGCATTATGAACCGCTGCGTGCTCTTTCATGCGGTACTGGCCAAGCAGATGCGAGCCCAATGCATGCCTGCAGTATTAGGATTGTATGATTGAAGGTTAGGATAAAATAGACAGAAAAAGGCAAGAACCACCCCAAAGGCACCGGAAGTCCTAAACAGAAATAAGATGTTCTGGTGATACATTTCACTGCAGATTTTATTCCAGACGTGGAATTTCAGATAGTCCAATTAAAACAGGAGGATACCACTCAGGCCTGGCTTTGAAATACTTTGGAATTAAAAAAAAAAAAAACAAAAAAAAAACTGTTTACTGTTTTAAAAGAAAATAACAACATCTACAACCAGTATTGTGTAGTGAGTTAGCAATCTGTACTGTTCTACACCATCATAAAGTAATTGGTAGTCCATTGTCTCTCACACCGAAAGGCTAGGTTAAAGCTTTTAAAGATGTATTATAATACGTGTTAATTTGCTATTTTTATTCAAGTGGACTATAACGGTTTTGTTCTTATTAGAAGTAGAAAAATAAAACTAACTCAAATGATCTCATTATAGTTTTGGGTAGCAGAAGAGTCACATGGAACAACACAATTGACTCTATATAGCCTAAAATACTTTCCAGGAAGCATATTAATGTAACAACTCATTTGAAAATGCATGCCAAAGCTGTGAAAGTAAAAAGGACAAAATTACCTTTGTCCATTTTGTTAGGTAGCCAGCAGCTCTGGGGGGGATGCCCACGTTATCATCCCCTCTTCAATCAGGACCTGATTTTACAATATTGAGCAAATTCTCACATAACCACAGTTTTATTTTGCCATATGATTTTTCTCTTCCTTAGTTTTAAAATTATATTTAGATCAAAACAAGCCTTGTATTTTACATGATTAAAAGTCTCAACCTTTCCCTTTTATATTCCATCTTCAAAAGCAGCAAGTCAGCCTTCCCACGAGCCAGGCAGAGCTCTACCAAATATTTTATAGTTCTGCTCCAGTTCATATCTGCTTTTACTTGGTTTTCATTCAGTGGCATGAACTATCTGTTCCAAACAGTGGAACAGAACAGCTCAGCTGAGATGCTACAATGCTGCTGACATTTGGAATACTATTTTCAGTCCTATTTTACATATGCTTCCAAAATTTAGTTTACAAAAAACTAAGAATCAGTTAGAAGACGGGCTTACCAGTGTCTCTGGCAATGCAGATGACCTACTTTCAGCCATAAAGAAGGGGAAATTTGCACTGCTTTTGGCAGCAAAGTTAAAGGAAGGAAAGAACCAACACCAATACCTGTGCAAACGCCCAAGCAAGAAAACTGCCACTGAGAACGGAGCATTGGAAAGAGAGGTGACGGCGGCGCAGACCCACTCAAACCATGCATCACCACTGGGCTTGAGTAACCGAAAAGTACAGTTTGGTTTCTTGTCTACAACAGATTCCCAGGAAAAATCCTCCAGTCTGAAATGATTTTTTTTTCCTGACTACTCGTAACATGCAGGAAAACAGCTGCGAAACAAAGTGGTTTAATAAATGTAGCACAAGGGTAAATATTAACTTACACATCTTTTAATGACGAATTTTACAAAAATCCATAATGAGATAAAAGGAAAAAGAGAGAGGAACACAACCGCAAAGTTTTTCAAAAAGGGAACTAATTCCTTAAAATGAAAACTAATTAGAATTAATCAAGGCATTACCTAAGGAGAGGGATTAAAGGGAGAGAGAGAAAAAAAATGATTTAATTTAAGTCTATTAAAAACGACCATATTTGTGGACAAGGCAACAACTATAAACTTCCTATTGATACTTTATATTTTGTGTGGCTCTTTCAGCCTATAAACAAATTGTAAAAGATGGCAACAGCTAATTTAAAAAATAAAAAGCGAAGTGTTGTGGCAGAGTCTAAATTGAGTCTGACAGTCAAGGTCACGTAACTTTTCACATTTATTTAAAGACATTGCTTTGATTACTGAAAAATATTGCAAGATATACACACACAAGTCTGGGGTCAGGATAGCCAGCCTTTGAGGAGTACATTGATGGCTTATTGTCCATTGCTTAAAAAGGAAAAATAGCAATAATTTTTTAAATTGACAACTGTTGTATAATTACCAAACTATAGAATATTGTCAGAAATTCTTGATATAATTTTTTGAATTACGCTTTGAGTATAACCATTATGTTCTAACCAGTCCTGTTACGCCTCAATAAGTTATTTCGGGAAATTTTAAAGAAATGTTTGCTGCTTTAGTTCACACACATGCAAAAAAAAAAAAAAAATCTTTTTTAATTATTCTAATTGCATTTATATTGTTCTAGTCCTTTTACTGCAAACTCTGGGAAAATTTGTTAAAGCTAGTTCTGAAATTCATTATCTGTAAAGAAAATTAGTTGAGCCTGCAATGCATGTTTCTAATATGGAAGTATCACATGAAGAGAAAGGATCTCCTGTCTAATGCAACAGTTCTCCTGGGCCCATTAAAGCCTTTATAGGTGGATCTCACTTATATCTTTGTTTAAAAGAAAAAAAAAAAAAAAAAAAAAAAAAAAACAGATTCTGAGATTCTGAACAGAACTGGAGCCTATTTGATGTTCAGCCTCTATTGTCTTCAAGGCAGACCTGAATGAAAGCTTGGAATTAAACAGTCTTTGAATATAGTTTTCATGGAGATCACTGAAAGAGATATAAAATAAAGCAGAATGGTTCACACTTCCAGGCTTTCAGAGCCAGCTGACACATTTCCCCTCATTCATCCACTTTCAAAGTTTATAAAAATTATGATACAATTTTGTCACAGACTTTTTATAAATTAAAGGCAATAATCAGACTTTTTTTTCCTTTGTAAGGATTCCTTTTCAGGACCTGCAACTTTTCTGGCTTCTTCCTTACTGCAGTGCACAAACAAGTTCAAATATTCACATTTGCCCTCTTTTGAGGTATGACTTCTGGAGTCACTTAAACATATTTTAATTAGGACACAAATATCAAGTAACCAATATTTTAATCTTACACAAAGGTTATCAGTGAAATAACGGCTGTTGAAGGCAATAGGAGGTGTGACGTTACTTTCGGGGAGCAGGGGACATTTCACCCCAACTGTCTGCAACACAAATGACATTCCTGAGGATTATATATAAGACGCATCCTATGGGCTATAAAACACAATCACCAGGATATGGTCAAAAAACTTTCTTACCTAACAGTGGCTCTCTACACGTGCATCTTGGCCTAAATCTTTAAAACTAATGCTTTTTTTATTTAAACAGCAAACAGTAGTGAAACCTATTCCTTCCATTTACTATTCGTCTCATTTACATAGATCTTCATGATGCTTGGGCTTCACCCCTCTTTGTTATTGAAATAAGCAGTAGCTCTGCGCTGCACCCCTGTGTGCGGCACCAGGTGCTGGCCAGGATCCCCGCCACGAACCACCTGAACCCATGCCGAAGGCTGGACGGGGCTGAGAGGAGGAGAGTGGGGGCTCCTCACATCACGAATGAGAAAACAAAGCACGAAGAACAAAAAGAGCTTTTTCAAGCACACAGGTAGCCTGACTGTGTTTGGACCAGCTGATGATTAAGAGCTTTGACACAGATTCCTCTGCCATTGTGTCTCGTGGGCCCTGCGCATAGTTCTTCAGCATTAGCTGAACCTGGGGCTGCAGTCGTCCCCCTTCGAGTGAGCCCCAGGGCTGTGCCGCGTCCCACAGACCTGACGGGGCATCGGTCTGAGCCCAAAGGTACGGGAGGGAGAGCTCCTCAACGCACAAGGACTGTGTGGGATGCTCAAGGGGAAGATGCTAGAGAAGTGCAAAGCATTACTGTCACCAAAATCATCGCTGAGTTCCACATTTCCCACATGGTCTGTCTTTAGAAAACACACCCTTTCCCACTGTTTTTGCACCCCCCCTACATACAATTTTCTTGGGATAGAATTCCTATCTTACATAGATTATGAACACTGTCTTACTTTTTAAAATTATACCGATAGATTAATTCATAACACTAATAGTACTAATACAAATAATAATTACTATCCTTCTTATCAACAATAGTTTTGAAGGCTCAAGACGTAAGACATAAATATCCCACATATGCTGTGGCTGCACATCTCTCTCAACGTGCTGTTGCATCATTTTTCTTGACGTGTGGAGAGGTATCTTTGGAGGAGGTGCATTTAACATGTTTTGTAACTGTATTTAGGTAGTGCTTTCTGTCACTTGAGAAGATTATTTTAAAATGGAACCACGAAAAAAAAAAAAAAGAAAAAAAACAAAAAACAGATAAAATAACGCGCCATGCCAGACTCATTATGCTAAATATATTTTTCACAGTCTTCGTGTTCTCACTTTGCTATTTTTCGTACCAAGGTACGTGGGTGCCTTCTCATGCGGTGGCACTGCCCAGACCGACCGTGGCAGGTTCCGGAAGGCAGCGCACATGCAGCGCACATCGGCGGCAGCAGCCCTGGCACGTGGTGGTGGGGTGGCTGGAGGAGGACTGCATCAGGGGGCAGGAGGTGGGTGCCGGAGGAGGGAATTCCTAAAATCCCACAAACACTGCCACGACTCAAGCAAACCCGTCCGATGTGCCAGGCAGCTGACTTGCCCCTGAACAGCCACCTGACGCGTGAGCCCCACGGGCGAGGTGCGGGAGCGTGCGGGGTGCGCGCCCCACCGCCCCCGGCAGCGCCCCGAGCAGCACCATCCTGCCACGCAGCGCCCGGCACTGCCATGGCCCTGGCCCGCTGGGCGTGCAGCGAGACGAGCCAGCGGCACGCGGGGCCCGGGGCGCCGCCAACAAAGCACCGCCTGCAGCCAGCCCCGGCAGCCGTCCGAGCGCGCTATTCATCTCCTTGTTCGGATGAAGGCAGGATGCATAAAGAGGAGTGAGAGAGAAAAGGAGTGGAGTTATAAAAGGAAAAGGAGAAATCATAAATTAAAAGAGAGACAAAAAGCTCTTCTGGACATTTTTTTTCTGTGCAGAGCAGTATAGGAGGAGAAGCGTTAAGCATTACTGTGTTTCTTCATCTAATGACACGGAAAGAAAAAAAAAAGAAAGAAAAAAAGCCTTTTCTGCAAATAATTCAAGTAAACAATCTCCAGAAAGCATGAACAACAATGCCAAATTTCTTGAAATTAGCCAAGCTCACAGAATCAGCAGGCTGCTATTGCTGCTTGGAGTCTGCGTTTCCAAAACCGTGGATGAGGCAATTTGTGGGAGGGGAAAAAAACAAGAAAAGGGCAGAAAAAAACAGCACCTTCCTCCCTTCCTCCTCCATTATCGTTCACCTGGGGTTTAGCTCACCATAAATTTCATTTCAGAGGGAAAAAAAAATCCTGTGACAAACTCACCTTGACTAAATATTGTTTCCTGGTTTTGAACAAAGATCTGATCCACTTTAACTTGCTAAACAGTTTGTCACTGTTTTATATGCACCACATCCAAGGAAGGGAAAAAATAAAGGAGAGATTTTTAGGTCAAATGATTAAGGAGAAAAGGGACTTAAACCAACAATTTTTTAAAGTTCTAATTGTTTGCTTATTGACACCAATTTACATGGAGCCACTTAGTGAATAAAGGTTTTCACAGTACATGGCACTTCTTTATGTCAGTTTTTAGCCATCATGTCACAGCCCGGCTTGAAAAGAAGAAATGCTGAAAACTCGTAGGCCAGAAATGAACAGCCTATTAAGATCTGAAAAGCTGTCATCCCCACTGAAAAGACTTGCGTCAGCCACTGAGGATATATTTTAAACCGCCTGTCCGCAAGAAAACTTTAATAATGCAGCCTTGCTCTAATGTCTTGTGAGAGGAGAGGCAATTTTACTTCTTCTATTAACCCAACGTGATTACAATGGCTTATTTCATGGAATATTAAGTTCAAATTCTGCTCCCTGGGAGGACAATAAAAAAAAGAGTGTGCTTATGACATTGCCCGAAATAGCCACAAGGACCGCAACTCCTTGGTGCTTTTAATGCATCCAAGCAGTAATCCACCTTAATTTGCTAATGGTTAAGTAAATTAGCAACAAAATAATAAAATACAAAAAGGTATCAACACAGAGGTAAAGTGCTTTCCTCTAAAAATATTAAAATAACAAAACAATGTTTGCGCGGAGATTGAGGTGGCCTTTCAGCCCCCTCCCTCCCCCCGCCGATTCAAGGGGAAAAATAAACTCCTTGTGTCGGACGGGCTTTTGCCATGAGGCAATCATACGCGGAGCATTTTGTGCCGAGACCACAGCTGGGGCGGCTTTGTGCAGATGGAAGCGTTAATAACTGCCTGGGAGCCGCAAGCGCTTCCACCGCTACCTGCGTGGCCCGTGGGCGCGGGGCAGGCACGGAGCCGCGGGTGCTGGGGCGCACCGGGTGCCCCCACGCCACGGGCACCATCCCGGCGGAGGGGCTGGGCTGCACCGAGGGGCACCGTGGACGGCCCCATGCCCTCCAGGAGCGCCGACCGTCACCCAGCGCGATGCGGCCTGCTCCGGCCTGGTGCTCGCTGGCCTAGCGGGGACCCGTGGGCCTGAGCCTGCCCTGCGCTGCGTTCAGCACTCAGCTGTTAGAGCAGGGCTCTTGGCATTGCCAGTTCCAACCTCGACAAAATACAAAATCAAATGGGAGTGAAGGCACTCACCCAGCTCCCCGATACTTGCCCTCGTCCCTCGCCGCAGGCAGTGTGGGGTGCGAGCCCCAGGGGCTGCAGGGGGGCACCAAGGCCTGGGCAGCGAGGGCGGGCAGCAGAAGCCTTCCTCCCAAACAATTTGTTTTGCTTCTAAATTGGTCGGGGATGTACAGGAAAACTTCATCACCCACCCTTTCTTGCACTGTCTTCTTACAACTTTTTTTTTTTTTTTTTTTTCCCCCAATGTGGAAAAGGAAATATTTTTTTTCATTAAAAATAATAATAATAATAATGTATGCAAATAATCTGGTGCAATTATAAATAGCCAGCATTATTTTTTTCTACCTACTTCAACAACTCCAAAGCAAAAAGGCAAACTTAAATAAATACATTTAAAATTGCCTGCTGTGTAACAGTAAGGAGACTCCATAAAACTAGAACAATATTTATTTCTTCTTTTCTTAACAGCTCCCTGTTTTATTAGGCCCATGTTCCAAAGCGATCTGATAAGAAGGAGTGAGGCTAAATGGCAAATGGCAAACATCCCAAATCGCAACCTGATGTATTTCCACAGCCCTGACCTTCAGATAAAAATCGTACAGAAATCTGCAAACCCACCAAATATGCAGCACCACATGCTTCAAGCATTTTCAGACACAACAGTCGGGGGCAAAAAAAAAAAAAAAAAAAAAAAAAAAAAAAAAAAAAAAAAAAAAAAAGGCGTTGCTATTTAAAGCATTTAGCCTTCCCCTCCCTTAGAATTTAAGGATTATGCTCATATATGGCACGTACGAGGTGCATATAGAAAGCCACCATCAAATCAAAACGTTTCTTACATCCACAGAGGATAGTGTGGGCATACAGCTGCCTATCTGTGACTATCAGAGAAACACATTATATATAAAGAATATATCCCACTGCTATATTATATGTATATTTAGGAAAATACTTCAAACAGCAAAAAATTTTGCAGTGTGAAATTAGCTAAAATTATGACAACTGTAAGAAAAAAATTATACGGACAAAATTTGGGTCTGGTGGAAGAATTCTTTGATGTCTGGATTCCAATTTAACCCCGACTGAGTTCTAAGAATCAAATGAACAAAGTATATCATACACCCCAAGTCTGCTTGTCAGTGCTAGTCATCATTTTTATTTTATTCTTTCCAGCCACATGTATTTACAAGACCCTGTTCTGACATTTCCTCCCTTCTTACTGGATACAGCTAGTTGCCAAACACATTTGTGACACAGTCCAACTCTGTATTTATTTATTCATTAAAACACATGCATTAGTATCAATAAATATGTATAACAATATTTTCCTCATATTGCCATATAGATTGTTCCATAAGCATATGTGTAGGTAGGATGCTGTGTGGTAAGCACACAGAAATATGTGCAGATCTAAAATTTTAAAAATATTTTTAGTCAAAAGCCTGTGTCAATAAATACTGCATCTTTTCCTACGTAAAAATGCACTGGGACTGTGTATAGCAGGACATTTACTAAATAAGACTATAGGTGAATAATAAAGCTGTGCTTAAATACACATTAATATTTTCAGTATTATTTCATCAAGGTGCTGGCTATCTATGGCATGCATTAGGGAACATCACCTTCATTTTCTAAAGGGACATCAGCATGAAGCCTCTATGAACTGTACATACTACATGCTGAATAAATAGCATAATCCCTACCATTTGTGTGTTTTGCATATAAAAATCACTTTTTCTTCAGGTACCGAACCACTTTATCCTATAAAGTGAATGAAGCTTCAGGATTTTTAAAGCAGTTGTAAAACATTAATAATATATCTAGGTTGTTTAAAGAATATTTCCAAATAACATGAAATATTTAGTCCACTCCCCCCCATCCCCACCCTCAGCACTACCACCACCATAAAAAGATAAGATTTATCATGAAATGTTTGAGGGATAATCAGCCATTTTTGGCCAATATATTTTAATATTTATATACCTGACATAGCTGAATATAAATGATACATCATGATTTTCCATAGTGCATGGAATTTATACAATTAACTGAGTGATCCAATGGCTTTAGGGCACACAAGGTGCAAACAATGTTACAGTGGTTTGCTGATTATTGTTATAAATCTTATAAACCATAGAGACATTAAGGTGCATTTTGTTTACACCATTTATTTTCAAATATTATATAAAACAATATTATTTATCATTAAAAGAGTTACACTTTCCCAGTGTATTAATTTCATGAGCTACATTTATATAACTATTTAAAAAAATACAGCTTGTAAAATACATGTCTAATACACAGTAAAATTTATCATTTTCAAATTATTTCTAAGAATTATGTTTTTGTAATTTTAAAATCAAGGAAACATTTAAACATTATCTGTATCTGAAATGTCTAATAATAATTAAAAAAAAGTTAGACCGAGAAATCCATTTAATTTAAATATACCCTGCACCCTCGCACACAAATGTGTGCTTTTATATAAGAGCACATACATCCCTGCACACCAGCACAGGAGGTGCAGCATGCTCACCCTCAGCATGCTATTTTGACAATGTTTCTTAGCCGTATTTTAAAAATCAGAAATATGTAGTTTGAAAAGCTTAATCTACAATTTTGTAGAGAAAAAAACAGGTACAAATAATCAGGCTTGG
Source organism: Oxyura jamaicensis (assembly GCF_011077185.1). Lineage (NCBI taxonomy): Eukaryota > Metazoa > Chordata > Aves > Anseriformes > Anatidae > Oxyura > Oxyura jamaicensis. The sequence continues at coordinate 20,412,005 of NC_048903.1, read as the reverse complement.
ATTTTATAATGTGAATGTATTTTTCACTGGAAAGAGCTACAGCCACTGTGCTTTTATTCCTATTACATATAAATGTAGGATCACTGAGCACCTATGCTTACAAATAAAAATTCCTAAAAATGTTCTTAAACGGTTACAATGCTCTAGTATTGTTTCAATTATTTTCATTTGGTTTTGCCTGTTTTTTGAGATGCTGTAGTCACAGAATGTGAAATTTGAAACACAAACAGTTCTGAGCTGAGCTCTGAAAATCGTGGGGTTGTCCACCCGTTAGTAAAAGGGAACTGAACACTGCAGCTGCTTATCAAATCAGTTTTATGTTTCTGAAATGAGTTCCTGCTGCTGAGCCTGAATTCATAGACAGTCAGAAAAAAAAAAAAAAAAAAAAAAAAAATAGATTGATATAGCCCAAAACAAAACCTCTGAAAACACATCTAAGGTACTCTCTTTTTATACATGTATATAGACAGATGGGTGTATTTGTTTTATACCTATGGAAACAAAATGTGCTTATTACATGTATGTGTGTGTATGTTGATATAAAATCCCTGAAAAAAACATGCTATAAATCCCTACATTTTTACTGTAGATTTTGTTTGCTTTACCAGAAGTAAACAAGTACTTTCTCTCCTATTCTTTCTGTACTACTGGCAATCAGGTATCTCACTACTATTTTTCTCATTCAGAAAGCACATGCATACCTTGCTGAACATAATCAGAATTTTTCTTAAATTTACATTTTTTTTTCTTCTGTTAAAACAATTGAAGAAATAAAAATGACAATTTTTCTATTTACTGTCTTTTCCACATTAATATAATACCAGCTCAGTGAGTAACACAGAATTTGCTTTTCTCTTTAGTATTTACTGACCTGTTTAATGGTTTCTTTCAAAATCATTTAAAATATAGAAATGCAGAACACAAATGTAGAAATGTACAGAATTGTCTGTTGACTTCAGAGATTGGCAGTGTTTTGTTGCAAATTTGAAGGTGCTAAAATCTCATCAATGACTGGGAAATAGTGCTAAATACAAGCTCTGCTAACTTTATTTTTAATGACGACTTTAAAAAACAGGGATCAGCGAGGTGAATGTAAAAACTGTTAATCTTAAATTTCTACAAACCCAAGTGTCAGGGCAAGCATGTATGGTGCATCAAGCATAACAAGATGAAAACGAGGAGGTGTTGGTGAGGAGGGGGTCCTAGACACTTGCTTTTCTTGAATCCCTCTGAATACATTTCACAATTCATCAGTTTTTGTCTTTCCTGCCACGAGTGAGGACAATCAGACCAGACACCCATTAGATTTTTCATGCAATTTTTTTTTTTCTTGTTCATGACATGTTGGCAGGGAGGATGGCAATTCTGAAATCTTACCAAATGAGAAAAATGTCAGAAACTGAACTGACAGCTAGTGGTTACTATGGTGATAGGTGATATTGAAAAAAAAAAATAAAATAAGACTCAGTTAATTCAAAAGGAATCAAGTTCAGTATTTTTAAGCCAGTTGATACAGATGAAAACTTAATCCCAATACTGGGATGTTATCTTGTTTTAGCTAAGAGCCAAAGAAACCAATTACTTGATTAAATAATTAACGAGCTACAACTAGATATACAATGAATATTATAGTTAAAACTAAAATAAATATATGTATAATAATTTGTTTATAAAAATAAAACAGTCCTATTAAAAATAGCAGATTAGGAAAAATATTCTGTCTGTATAATAATCCAGAATTTTCTCCTACATAATCACAATTACCTACATGGGCCCAGTATTCTAACGTCAGTTTTGAGAGAGAAAGAGTAGTTTCATTCAATGACAAAGACAAATCAGCTTGGAGGTAAGTAAAGCTGCTGACTGATGTCTTCAATAGAAGGAAGGCTGTGCATGCAAGTTCTGCAGAAACCTGAATATCTCCATATTTGTGTTTATGTATTTTATGGGCTTTTTAAAAAATCCCAGGGGAGCTATTTATGGGGCCAAAATAACGCGAGATCTGGTGTTCTCATGATATTTCCATCTAGGAATTGAAACACTAAAATGCCATGAGAACATCAGATCTCGTGTTATTTCGGCTGCATTAATGGTTCCCTTAGGTATTAACAAAGCCCATGAAAAACAAACACAAATATTTGAGGCAGAAATATAAATGCTAGAATATCCACCACCCCTCAGCAGAAACCCAGTACACCATACACACACACACACAAAATCTGCCTTTCTCTTCCTAAAGCCAAATTTGTGTAACCATGCACATTTACAATTAATATTATATTATATATATTTTTTTTGCCAACCACCTCTATTTTTCTGGTGGAAATTTAGTTTCCTTACATTCCTTGAGGAAGATTATTTTAATATAAATGCTTGTGAGGTTTTAGGGATATTGTTATGAAAATCACTTTTTGAATGCAAAAGCCACCAAAATAATTTGAATTTTGAATGTGCTACCTAGGTGGAAGTTTGAGAAGTTGTGACTGAAAGCAGACTTAAATAAGACAAACGGTAGCTCTTATGTTTTGGAAGTTCATCATATTTCCATGTGTGTTTATTTAAGCTGAATCACAATGTAGCTCCACGTTTAAAAAAGATATTTAACTTAGCTAAAGCAAAACATTAGAAGACATCAGGTCCTTCCAGAATAGCGAGCAGCTAGGAAAAAGCAGGATTCTTATTTATAACAGCCAGTTGGTATTTAATGATGAGGAAAAAAAAAAAAAAAAAAAAAAAAAAGGAGTAAAATACCCAGGAAAAATGAGATAGTGTGTATTACAGGTTAGCAGTTTCTCACTGCTCACTGGGCAGACTACATTGCCATCTACTGGGAGAGAAAAGTTAAAATTCCACTAAAAAGCCTGTATTTCAAAAGGCTAGAAAATTAACTGGAAAAATGCCCAATCCAACATTCGGCACCGAACAAAAAGAAAAAAAAAAATTGTCACTGAAACATCAGTTCCTTTTATAGCTCATTATGTGCTACTTCTGCAATCTCCTCCCAGCATTTTCCTTCCTAATTTCCAGCCAAAGCCTCTCCTCAGCTCCCGCCAGCTGCTGAGGAGCAAGTTAACAGCACCCGGAGACACCAGCACCGGCAGCACCGACACCAGCACCCCAGCACCGGCAGCACCACCAGCAGCAGTGCTGCCACAAGGAGCACCAGCACCACCACCAGCACCACCAGCACCACCAGCACCAGTGGCCACCACCGACCTCATGGTCCCTGCAGATGGATCCCAGGACAGGGCGGGTGGGATGGGACAGGATGGGACAGGACGGGATGGGTGGGCAGCCCTGCCGCCCCGGGGTCTCCCCAGATGCCAGCGCCCCGCATGTGTCCCCTGCCTGGGGTTGGCACTGGGGCTCTGCAGTGCCAGCAGCCCCTGGCCCCTCATGGAATGGGCCCAGAAATGAGCGGGTCCCAGGTGCGTTGCCCGGTGCCACCGCAGGGTGCTGCTTCCAGCACCGCAGTGATAGAGGAATCCACGTCCTTTGAAACCGGGCAGCTCTCGTGTTCCTAAATGACTCCAGTGCTTTTTGCCTCCCGTGTTGTTATTTGTTTTACAAGGGAGCCAAGCCCACTCCAGCCATGCAGAGCACCAGACGCTGACACAAGGCACATCATCTCCTGATGGCCATGGCACACATGACAGAGAATAACAAGGGGGGGAAATCTATCATTACTTTAAAGGTGGGAAGTTATAAGAGCAGCTACTCACAAATCCAGCATCAGCAACTCACCCGGGCTCAGCCCATCCCTTTCTTTGCCCCGCCATAACACTACAGGCCCATGGGACAAGTAGCTGAGTGCCACAGCCCAGATCCTGCTCAGTTTTCTGTTCCAGGAACACCGCTGACACCATCCATGGCCTCAGTTGACCTCTTGCTTCCCATCTACTGCTTCCACATATCCTCCAGCCAGACACCAGCAAGCAGGGAAGCTGGCCAAGCTCCAGCACAGAGGCCAGGGTCAGAGCAGAGCCACTACAGACAGCACAGGAGAGCGTTGAAATCAAGAGGAGCGTGTGAGGACCACCACATGGTGGGCTAATGGAGCTGGAGATGGGCTAGGCTGGGCTGGAGGTGGTCCAAGTAGGGCTGCAGGTGGGCTAGGTTGGAACAGAGGTGGGCTAGGCTGGGTTAGAGGGGGGGCTCCCTGAGCTGCTCCATGAGAGCCTACATCGCTGATTGTCTCCTCTTACCAGCACAGCTGAGCAAGAAAAAGCAGGTCACAGGGCTGTGAGAGGCTTGGCTGTGCAAAGCAGGGGGGCTGTGGTCATTGCAGGAGCTAACGCAATACCCTGTACGTTATACCCCGTGCTCAGCAACTGCATTCCTTGTCTTGAGCAGCAAACCTGCTGCTTTCCTCAAAAACACACAGAAGCTTTCAGAAAAGTGGTGGCCTATAAATAAAAATTGTTTCTGAAATGCTTTCAACCTGTATCTACAATGCAGAACTTTCCCTGATCATTATAGGGAATAAAAACAACGCCAGCTTGTTCCCATGCCCGAATGCAGGAACAGAAAATTTTGGAACCTTCACTGGGTTGGGTGAGTCCCTTTGTCCTCTGACTGCCACACAGTGTCACAAAAGCCAAGCGTTTTAAGGTCAGGCCATACTAAACACGCTTCTGTCCCTATGGCTAAGTTCATTGGAGTCAGGACTTCCTAATGAGAGGTCTGCATTTTCAATGCAAATAGGATTTCTATCAGGATACATTTTCATGACGGGTCTTTGCAGACAAAACAACCCCCCTAATATCAGTGATGGCCCCTACATTTAATCACATGTATTACCGCATAAAAGTGGTTGGGGGGCAACAGCAAAACAAGTTCTTTTCATACTTGCACTAAAAAAATAAATTAAAAAATTGTCTCATCAACAGAATTATACTAACAGGAAAAAAATATGGCATTTTAAAATAAATGCAATTAAAAAAAAAAAAAAGGATCTGGGAAGAGAATGGTAAGGCAAATAAACAAAAAAGACAAGATATCACAAACCTCATCTTCAAGATTAAAACCAGTACAAATATCTGTTTGGGAGTGGTTACAACTTCATTCATTACATATGAAAAGTAGAGACTGTTTAAAATTGGAAGAATTTAAAAATTATGAAGTAAATATCACTCCCCTGTAAAACTACTTCAAAATGTGCATTACATATCAACTTAGAATTTGGCAAATTCAGTGAAAGCCTGAATGCTAGCAAAAAGGTTTGTCTTTCAAGCATCACGCCAGGAAATCTACAAAATGGCCATGTGTAAATACACACTGAAATAGAATTAATTTTTATATAAATTTCAATAAAAATATTTTTAACGTGGTCTATAGTCTCCTTGGTAATATATTGATCTATAGGTGGAAATCATAGCAGATAGCTAATGTTAACTGCTTTAAAAAGAAAATTAAAACACTTTATTCTTGCCTCCTTTTTCTTTTTAAAGAATTTGATAAGAAGTTATATTGCTATAAAATTTCCACCGGTGTGGGGGGTTATTGTTTATTCCTTAATATTTTTAATTTAAAGGCAGATGTTGCCTTTTTTATACAGTTCAAAATATGGCTTGGAGTTCTGGAGAAATGGAAGCCATCACAATCTATTATTTTTATGTACACATATGTGTGTGTAATGCATGTATGCGTTACAATGAAAACCACTGGAGATGTCCAGGCAGTGCTCAGACAAACATCCTGCCCCTAAGATCCCACAGAGTCACTTAAAGCGAGAGAGAACAGGAGGGCGGGGCAAAAGTGGCAGATAACAAGGAAAGAATAAAATCGTGATTAGAAACATGTAATCGCATAAACTAACTGCACACGTAAAATAATGGTTTCAAGTTGTTTTCATGTAGGCTTGAAGGAAATTAAAAAAGCCAAGCTTTAAATGCTTCTCGACTGACCCATCGCTGCTACCTTTTTGACATCTCCCCGGTACCACGCTACGATGTGTAATTCAAACACCTCTCTTGCACCACACACACCCTTAAAATGCAGGGGGGGCTGTAATTGAGCTGGACCACACATATTCTCTCATTCAGAATAAATCTATACGAACTGGATCCAGCATTTTTAAAGTAATGCTGCTTGTGCGGTCTGCTGATATCTCAAAGAAACAAGAAACTATTTTCACATCTCATTCCCGTAATGGATGAGCTGCAGAGCAGATGAACACTCTGTTCGGGTTGTCACATATACATGAAAATTCTTTGATACGTCCACATTAAGCTTTCAAAGCCAAGCTGTTTTGCCAATCCACTTGTATACATTAGAGACCATGATGGTCACAGACGGTCTTTGTTTGTGGTGCTTTGTTTTGTTTTGTTTTTAATGGAAAAAAGCATATGTAAATAATCCCTAATGATCAGGTCAATGGTCTTAGGGTTAAAGCGGGGCTTTACGCTGCTTTTTGAAAAGCTGCCCTGCTTTGTGGCCCTGCAGGATCATTTCTGGAGCAGTCCCTGGGAGCAGAGCAAGCCCCTGGGGCTGTCCCTGCCCCGCACTGGGGCTGTCCCTGCCCGGTGGCCGGCCGGGAACCTTCCAGCAAGACCCAGATGATTTTCTGCTCCGTTATCCGCAGGTGGAGTTCAAACAACCACCCCAGCAAGGCCCACACTTTGGGGTCCAGTTTTTATCTTGTTTATACCATTTCAATACATCTGAGTTCAATGAAATTAATCCTGATTTACAGCAGTAAGCGAGCAAAATAATGGTTCTAAGTGGTGTAACCTTTTACCGTCTTTCAGTTGCCAAAGTCTACCAGCTGTTAAGTCTATCAATTTTGCTCTTTTCATTTTTTCAGGCACATTCTACCTTCAGTTTCTGCTCAAAATTCAATTGACTTCAATGGGATTTCTGTGTAAGGAGCAAGGCTCGAACGCAGCCGCTGAGACAAATCTGCCGGTGATTTCAGCAGCCGTGAGGCCGAAGGCACCATCCCTGGGAAGGGACGACAGCAGAGGAGGAGGTCTCCGTGCAAAGCCCGCTGTGCAGGATTAACACATAAGCAAGATCTTACTTATAACGACTCGTTCATTTAAAAAAATACAAAGCACGGTGCTGTATCTGTTATTGTGCCGTTAGCTTCCAATACTCATTGCTAACTACTTTGAGTTATTAGTGCTGCCAAGGTTAGCTATGCCTGAAAATCTTTGTTGACTCAGTTTCAATGAAAGTGGGGGTAAATTAGTGATGTCACCGCCAGAAAGCACAATATTTTTGCTGTCAAACATGCTTTGAAAAGTTATTTAAACAAAGGGAAGTAAAACACCTAGCTATGAAAGTTATATAGAAACATGATCGCTGAACTTTACATTTAGGAAGAATTAAGCTTTTAAAAAGTTTTTTCCACTGAAAAAGCCTTTAATGGTAGTTATCCAGGTGGCCCCTGGATTTATTGTTGGATTTCGCTTTGACTGCTATGGAGTTCCCAAGGGCACTATTATGTCAATAATTTCTAAGGCAACATTTTATTCCAGGTAACTGAAATTCCTTAGAAGATGAGAGCTTCAGCTTGGAGATTCTCAGATCCCATTTGAGATCACTCATACTGACTACAGTAGAAATTTAAAAATAAATTATTGTACAGCCTTCTGCTTTCAGCTATATATATAATCTATATATATATTTATAAACATTCTTTATATAACAATTCAGAACTTAATTCCCCTTGACGCTATTAAAACTATATATTTAATTACATTCATAAAGGAGTTGCCTGGGATACAGTCAAAACCTACCACTAATTCAACATCTATTACATATTAACACACTGCGATTCTGAAAAATTAGTAATGCGGGTCATACGCTGTCTTCGTTCTGGGCATGGAACTTCCATTAGAGTCAGTCAACAGCCTTTATTTATAAAGTCTGGGTTTTTATGAAGAAGTCTATAACGACTATTTTTGGTCAAGCTTAAAAGAAAAAGAAATGGCACAAAGGTCTTCTGGTTTCCAATGCACAAAGCATATTTTGCTAGTAGGAAAAGTAGAATAGGACTTCTATCTAGACTAAACAAATTTCAGTACAAAATGATAAATGAATCAAGGAACTTACACTTTGAGATCCTAAATTATATTAAGTCTCTGATTTTATGAAGCCAGAAAAAGGTCATTTCATGATACTTATAAGCTACAGTAAATAACTAAAATTTATGCGGTATGATGATTTTAATTGTTAGTATTCTCAAAACCTTGATAATCGATACAACTTGTAAGAAATCTGAGAAATTAAAAAGAAAATATAATTGTTCCTTTTAAGAACTATTATGTTTAACGTCCATTGGCCATGTTTGTTCCACACGTCACATATAAAAATAAATTTACTCTATTTCTTGCATTTGATCAACAGAAAGTGCCTAATGCTATGTGTCCAAATTCCCAGAACGGTTGTCCCTGTGTTGGTGTCTATATAGGCTGCCTGGCGTAAACTGAAAGCCATCTGTCATAAATACATAATCGCTTTTAAATCCACCACACCCATTCCTCCTGCTCCCCAAAAAGGATGCATGTGAAGTATGGTCTGCCCCTGAAATATTCCTTGCAAGTTGCTAAGTGGATATAAAAGAACACAGACCTAAAATAATCTGCAAATAACTGTAACATAAGCCCTGAAAAATGCTTTTGGAGCTGGAGAGAGGGGGGAGAAACACTTCCATCGCCCGGAGTTGAATTGGAACCCGATTCTGAGTGAAGCATTCGGGCAATATTGTTTGTCCCTGGTTTATTTTGTAAATTTGAGAGATGATTGCTACAAATCTTATTTAAATCAAGCTTCCTTTTGAATATTTTCTTGTAATTGAACAAGTGTTAAACTGCATCAGGCTGTCACAGCTGTTACAATACATGAACCACACTTACAGTAACAGCTTTCGTTCCACATTTTTGTGGAGTAGTTTCCATAGCACTATGATCAGGGTTTGCATATTTTTATACCACTTGCATATTGAAAATAAACTCTGATGTTTAGATTGCTTTCTCCAAGTGCATCTGGTACTTAAATTTCCTGAAAAACCGAGCAGGCAACTCTGATTTAATACCAAACAGCCAGAGTATAACACCTTGTTTTACTTTTTGTAGAGTTATTTTTAGCCTTCTTTTCTCTTAAATTTGTAACTAAACAGTACGTCAGATGAGAAAGCTTTGAAATACGCATTTATCTTAATTGTCATCCATGAATTAAACATTATGGCAAACTTTTCCATTCACAACAATATACAATACAATCAGATATTCTCCATGTAATAACACGCTTTGCGTAATTATCTATGCCTCGATTCAACGTCTAGAACAGATAAAAAGGAAAGTGCTCTGAAGTTTTAATTAAGCCCCGGTCCTCATGCACAGGCACCTGCCCCTGGCCAGCCGCCCCTGCCCGGTGCCACCTGGGCACGCGTTGGGCACAGCCCCAGCACGCCGTGCGCGCGCCTGAGGCCAAGCTTAATCCTGACCAAGGAGCCGCCTTCTTATTAGAAAAATACACACAACTTTATATGTCTTGAGGGAAACAACCTAATGAGCACAAGCTCTTCTTTGGAAAGCAAAGCAAAGCCAGCATGAAGATGGCTTGTGTCCTGCTGGCTTCCCCCCAGAGCCGACCCCAGCCGCCCGCCAGCGCTCGTGGCCGCAAAGCGCGGGGCCATGCCGTGCCGGCACCGCTGCTCCCTGCGAAGCGCCCCGCGAATTATCAGATTGGAAATTAGCAAAATACAGCAATGCCGTTCACTTTAAATTTTAATAAGAAACAGAGACATCTTCTCTCTCTTTCTTTTGCTGTTCCTCCCTCTCCTCTAAGAACAGAAGGCTGCTGGTGAAAGGAATGAAAATCTGGAAAGAATTTGGGGTGGACTGGCCAACCCCCTTTCATTTCCTTCAGATGTTTACAATCTAGCACCTTTCTGAAGACAAAGATGGGAAAAAAGCTATTTTTTCTTTTGACTGAAGGGTGAGACAGGGGGGTATTAAAAACTGATCAATGTAATTTTTTTCGCAGAAGTATTTGCACATCTGTGAAATAATGTAATTTATGAAAAAAATCTTTTTATATGACATTCATGATTATAGCCTGATCTGGAGAATTATTCAAATATAAAATTAAATACTCAAAAACTAGCTGTGCTGTGGATGACTGAGCTTTTACCAGCTGTGCATCACACTTCTGTAATTCTATTAAAAGTATATAAGTGAGGCTTTCCAACTATGTCTGAATCTCTTTTGAAAGGAATGTTACATTTCTAAATGTCTTTATGATCAGTTGCATTTTGTTTTTTCTTGATTATCGTCCCAGTTGTTGGATATGTTTTATCTGACTGTACCAAAAAGAAAAAAAAAAAAAAGGAAAAAAAAAAAAAGAGAGGAATGCATACCCATGGAAAGCGCTCTATAAATTATATTGTGTTTTATTATCACAGGGCTTAAGGAAAAATTGGCTCTTAAGAAAGGTTAAAAACCTTTAAAGTGCATTCTTCTGTTTGGTTGGAATTGCCTTTGATTTAACGCGATCCATCTGGGCCCGGTACCTGGCCACCTCCCTGCTCCGCCCGCCCCCAGCCCGCGCGAGGCCCGGCCGCACGTGGGGCGCCCAGGAGGCGGCCGTGGGCCGAACGCCCCCCGAGCGCGAAGCCGCAGCTGCTCCGCTCCCAGGCGCCCGCTCGCAGCTTTCCGAATGACTCGTCCCCCTGCAAGACGAGCCAAGTGCCTTAATAGTCCCCAGTGTTATTTTACATGCCGAGCCGCACGCCCCACAGTCACATCGGGAGGGAAAAGACTCCGTGTGCTTCCACACCATTCTCTTCTCGGTTTCAAGGTGTTCTGCTCAATTCCAGCTGCGTCGGGCAGGACTGCACGGCCAACCTGCCCCGTGGCACAGGCACAGGCTCCGCATCAAAGTTCACCCGTATTTTCTAAGCTTAAATATAACGTCTGGCATAGATCCTCCACATCTTTCTTATTATCTACAGGTTACAGGTAGTATAATCTTGAAATTATTTGCACTTTCCCATGTAACAAGCCAATATTTTGATTAAAAGGGAAAATACAATCCTAAAACCAACCTAAATGCTCCGGTATAAACTAGCCATTAAAAGAAGAGCACCAACAAAAGGCCACATTACTAAAAGACAGGATCTGCAGTTGTAGTTTAGCAAGGAGAGAGACAAAATAAGGGATAAGATATTGTTTCTGCTGCCTAAGACAGACGGACTTTAATAACACTTAACAGAATGATGCACATTAACGATCTCAGAAAGCACTTCTTATGCCTCATCCATCATGCGGAGGAGAAAATGAAGCCTTCGACAGCATTAGGAATTATTCTAGATCTTGTCAGTAATTCGCAGCTTCTCTGTAGTATCGTAACACAAATTTGTGTGTATGAGACACTGACCATTAATCTAAGGGCTTTTTTTCACTCGCCACAGCGTGCTGAGAATGTATCAATTGTTTCATGGAGAAATTTCACAGATGAAGCCTTACTAAATAAAACACGGAAGAGGAAAGAGATATAGACAGAAACATAAACAAGGGGAACTCAGAGACAAATTATTATCCTTAAAACAAAACAAACAAACAAACAAACAAAAAACACAATAAAATCTCCATATATGTGTTTTCTGAATGGGCAACAACAGACCTCATTCACTGAAAATAGTCAGAATATGCAGTGATTATAAAGTTATGCTCATACATACAAACAGACTTATATCTAATTTTCTGGGAGCCTTTTTTCCCCTCCTTACCAGAGCACAGGAAAAATCCTGATCTCTCCTCCCAGGAGAGTCGTGTATTTTTACAAATAGTAGCAAAACAAATTTCAATGCAAAATGCCATACGGCTAAATAAACAATAGCTTTTGGCAACCTTTTCCTTAAGTCGAAATCTGCTGTTAATCGCATGATAGCTGTTTCAACTGGAATCTGTACTACAAAGGAAAATGTCCATAAATATTTGTACAGCAAACTCCTAAGAAAAAAACCCGGAGTACACTCCAAACTCATTTCTATACATGTGACGTAAAGATGAAAGCTAATGAGTTATATGAAGTTTATGATAGATTAAAACTGTTCTGCTTCCAAAACTCATACAGCCAGCAGATGTATGTTTACATGGATGTGATCGACTGCTCAACAACAGAACACTTGTCAGACAGAATGAGGTGAATTCTCCCCTAGATGTGGAAGAGCTGAATTGTCTCAGGAAAAAAAAAAAAAAGAAAAAAAAAAAAAAGGAATTTGATCAAATACTAATCACGCAGCAATAATCAGCCTTGCAGTGGCCTAAAACATACACTATTTTATCTCAATTGAAATAGTGACATATATCCAAGAAGTCCTCAAAGAAACTTGGATTTAGATAATATATTGTGATTGCAGCAGATATGCAGGATTAAAATCATTCTTGATCTTCAAACAGAATAAGAATGTATAGTTCTGTTTACCGCACATATATTTGTACATAGAAGATATGACAAATATTTTAGGTTATTTAGAAGCCCATATTTCTTTATTTTGAATTTGTACAGACCAAATACTGGGAAAGTGATTTGACAGTCACAGGTAATAGGCACAAATTACAGATTAAACTCATTAGAAATTATAAACACTCATATAGTCTCTTAAACCCCCTGACGAAACCTGAAAATTAGAAATCCAATAACCAAGCATCAATAGGGTCTTTAACGGCTGGACAGATGTTTAAACTGCACGATGTTCATGTCAGGAGTGAAACGAAACAGTTGAAAATCTAGGTTTGCACTAAATAACAAGGCACTTATGTCAGATCAGATCACTCATATAAATGGTTTTAATCCATCTTTTGGCATTAAATTACATTCTTCTGTAATTGTATAATTTTGTTGTTCATTCATTTTGCGTAATATGAATAAAATAAAATAAAATAAAATAAAATAAAATAAAATAAAATAAGGAAAATATGCAGATGAGGGAGACTGTTCTAAAACACTGCATAGCCATCCTCAGAAAAGGATTACTATCAAATTGATACATACAAAAAGTCAGGACTACTGTCAGAATAAAAATGTAAATAATGCTTAAAAATAAAATCTTATCAGCAAGCTTTAATTCATGGCTTATTTAATTAAATCACAGAGGGAAATATTGCAGGAATGGTCACCTCACCAACAGTAACTAGATAAATCCCTAGGAGCGGGCACCGGGATAGCGAAAGAAAAATTGTTTGTGTTCCTAGTGTTCGGTCTGACCTGAGAAGGATAACAAAAGAATCTGGCATGAATATGTATTTTTATAGAGCGTGCTGCTGGTAAACATACCAAATAAAATAGAGTGGATTATTTTAAAATAGTTTCTCCTTAACTCTCAATATGTTTAATATGATGATATGAAAAACTATATCTAAAGCAGAAACATATTCAGCCCATACAAATTCTTTACAGCGCAGTAAAAAGGCAGCCAGATTTCAGCAGCAGAAAACAAACAAACAACAGAAACACTCCGAAGCTGCCCTGTCTCTCTGCAAGCCTGCGTGCTCTCCAGTGCCGAGATAAAGACCCAATCTGCTCATCAAACACCTCCGGGCTCGGCCATCTAATAGGAACAAATTGGCAATGACTGCCCAAGCAAGTAACACAGGCCCACTGATTTGTAGATTGATACTGATGCCTAATGATCCCCTTGGGCAGATCAATAGCAACAATCCTCATCCCTGCCTTTCTTCTTTATTGGCACGGAGGACCGAGGCGAGCAGAAGCCGTGCACGCGCTCCCCAGCACCAGCGCTCCCAGCCACGGGGCAGCAGGGGCTCCTCCGCAATGGGGTCGAGGCAACCCAGCCTCGATACTTTGCCAGCAGAGGAGAAGCACTGCTGCCTGTGCTCCCCTGCCACGTGAGTGAGCACCAGTGGTGGCTCCTGGCCACCCCAACCATGTGCCACCGGCCCGGGCTGGGCACGAGGACCGCTGCCACCACAGCCGGGCTGCAGCGCCCGCGGCCAACACGCACCGGGCCAGGCCCACGGCTGGGTGCTGGTGCCCGGACAGCGCCGGGACACCAGGGATGAGGTGAAAACACAGCACGTGCCAGTGGCACGCTTTAAAATCTGAGATCCCTAAGAACTGGAGGCAAGCATGGTGCTTCGGTGGCACAGAAATGCAAGAGGTGGCGGCCCGGCCATTGTTTAGGAAGCCAGGCCGTACGGACAGGTGGATTTATCCCATGGATTGCTGTAATAGGGTTATACTGCACTTCTCTTGATGCTGCTGCCTTTTCCCTCCTCAGCTTTCAGTTGTCTTGTTGTCTCTTAGTGCACTACAGTATGATCAATCAGGCAATTTCAACGCAGGATTTTTATTCAGTTAACCGTGAGTCACTTTCATCCACTTCCCCCAGCCCCACCCCTTGAAAGAATTACAGATTTTCTATTTATTTATTAATCTAGTGAATACAGTTATCCCATTAGTATATCCTTTTAAAGTCCCTGCTAATACCTAAGAAAAACTAATAGAGGTGCTTTGCTTTTTTTTCAGTGAATTAATGTCAGTGACGTTCTGCAGACCTGTGAGTGGTCATTTACGGCAGCGGGGCTGCTGGCCGGCATCGCAAGCAGCGCTCAAGTTCTGCGGCAGCTTCCCTCGCTCCACAGTAACTGTGTGCACACTGACCTTACCGGGTGCGCCCCAACTAGCAGGTAAGCAAACACAGGAAAAAAAAAAAAAAAAAAAAAAAGCAGAAAGTTTGTGTCTGCTGAGTATGAAATATTAATCCTGCAGTTAATGTGCGTGTAATGCCATCTGAATCGCTCCCCCTGCGAACTGCTCTGCACACCCCCCCCTCGGTCCCTGCCGACCCACGGGCAGGAGGGGAGCACAGCCTCGCTTCTCAACCCGCCGGCAGCCCCACAGCCGCCCGCCCGCGGTCTGCTTTGTTCAGCAACCACTGTGCTATTTTTATTCTTTACGGCCTTTTTATTAAAACGTGGATAAAGCAAAAGGCGAAGGATAAAATTAAATTTCATTGACTGTAAATTTCTAAAACGTCCTTCCGACAGAAGATTTCCTTTCAGTAACAAAAATGCTCTTCACGTCTTTCCCCCCGTGTTGTCGCACACTCGCTGTAAGCACGGAGTCGCACTGAAACCCGTGTGCCCCCCACCCGCTACGTGGGGCCCTGCCCGGGGCTGCCCCCCTGGCACACGCAGCCCTGGTGCCGGGGCTCCCCCCGCGGGCCGTGCCGCAGCCCCGCTCCTGCCGGCACCGGGGGCTGCGATCGCCGCCGCCGTCGTACCCACGAGGAGCCGCGGCTCCAGCCCCGGCGGGGGGCAGCGGGGGCCGCTCCGCACTGCCCTGGGCCCGGCCCTGCCCGCACCCCCCCCCACCCCCCC